>NW_021963273.1:0-129771 GCF_901765095.1 Microcaecilia unicolor | reverse complement strand
ACAAATTGCTACCCCCCTAGATTGTATGCTTAAGAACTTTCAAAAAAGGATTTTTAATTAATGACTATGGACAGACTTTAAGCTCAAGTACTTTAAGAACCTTGTGTGAAGTTGAGTGGCCATCTATGGGAGTGGGGTGGCCCCCTAGTGGCAGCTTAGATATTGAAGTAATCCGGAAGGTCTACAGCATAGTTGTAGGAGAACCAGAATATTCTGAACAACTCCCTTATATAGATTCCTGGGACAGCCTTGTGACTGACCCTCCCATGGTTGAAAACTTATATGGGATCCCCAGTAAAATTCATGTTAGGCCGTTCAAGAAAGATTAGAAAATCTAAACTAGAAGAGGGAAAGAGCCCCAGGAAGCCTACCACCCAATCGGTGGCTTCCGCCCCTACCCTGTCCGAGAAACCCATACTCCCTGATGACCCCTCAGACCTTGAGCCACCACCTTATGGCCCATTGTTGGGGTTCCGTGCCACCCCTAGAGATCCACGCCGCCCGCCCCAAGCCTCTCCAGCACAGGCTTCTCCGGATAGTTCTTCCCCTCCTGTGCAAAACCTGCCACCCTAGGTTGGACTTTTCACCCAGTCCTCTACCCTTCTGTGCCACATCCTCTCCTGTTAACCTCTGAAGACCCGCTTTGGGTTCCACGCTCCTGATCCTCAACTCCTGACAGCACCAGCCTCTCCCTCTAATACCACCTACCTATTCATTAGGGCCCGGCATCCCTTTCAATGGACTGAATCACCTGTGACCACCTCTCAGTCTATGAGTACCCCTCCCCATCCCTCAGGGGTTCAACCTACCTCCACTGAATGGTTAGACCCGCTGCAATTACTTTTGAGCAGGATAGGAGGGTAGCTCCTAGCTCTACCTCGGTTCCATTCCCACCTCCTCGAGAGTTCTGCCACTCCGACAGATAACCACACTCGACCGGATCCTAATAATGAGGGTCAGGTTATACAGGCACAGGCCTATCAGTAGTACCCTGTCACAACCAGCCGATCTCCTGAATTGGAAGACGCCTTACCCCTCTTATACTGAAAAGCCTCAGGCATGGTGGACCTAGTGACTAGCATTATGGCCACCCATAATCCAACCTGGACTGATTGTCAACAACTTCTCCTGACCCTCTTCACAACTGAGGAGAGGCGGAAGATTTTGCAAAATGCTGAGGCCATCACGCGAAGAGCGTGTCCCCCGGGGGACACAGGACCCAGAGGGATGGGTTAGAGCTCGGTTTCCTCGCGCAGCTCCAGATTGGGATCCAAATGATGGGCAGCACTATGAACTGGTTGTCTGGCTATCGCCGGGACTTACTGGAAGGTATGAGGAAGGCATAAAGAGGGCCCATTAATCTAGCAAAGGTCCTCTGAATTCTCCAAGGGGCAACTGAATCCCCTGGGGCCTTTCTAGAGCGACTAATTGAAGCCTACAGAACATACACCCCATTTGACCCTGAAGCCCAAGAAAACCAGAGAATGGTGAATAGTGCATTGGTGGCCCAGAGTATGCCAGATATCCGGAAGAAGTATGCAAGCGTCAGGAGGGATTCGCAGGGATGAATACCACCCAGCTAATTGAGATCGCAACCAAGGTTTTCATTAATAGAGATCAGGGAGGTGCGCCGAGAGGCTGACCGGAAGATGCAGAAGAAGGCCGACCTTTAGCGGCAGCCATTACTAATTCCACCCTTAATCGAGGTCGACCTCTAGCTAATGGGGAAGCCAAAGTGGGACCCCGGACCACCAGCCAGGCCCCGAGATTCCTTGCAATCAATCCCGGCCAAGGGGGGGAGAATCCCAGACCAAGATTGGAGAGGGATCAGTGTGCCTATTGTAAGGAAAGGAGGGCACTGGAAAGATGAATGCCCCCAGAGGCCGCCAGGGACTGAGAAGGGGACCAGGAGATCGAGGAAGCCGAGGCCGAGTTCGAGAGGGAAGATTGAGCCTCCTGAATCTGACATCATCGGGATAGCTGAGATGGCAGAATGGGGACGAATAGGACAGACCGGGTTCCTACAAACTGGGCTCCCAGGAACCTATGGTCAAGTTAACTATAGGGAGCCGCTCAATTCCATTCATGATTGATACAGGAGCTGAACATTCTGTTGTGACGGAGCGATTAGCGCCTGTGTCTGGAAAAACTGTCCGAGTGGTGGGTGCCACGGGGGTGCAGAACCGGAGGCCCTTTCTGACAACCCGTAGATGCCAATTAGGCTCACACATAGTCACTCATGAATTCCTGTATATGCCAGACTGTCCAATCCCTTTGTTAGGTCGAGACCTGCTGTCCAAGCTTAGGGCCCAAATTTCCTTTGATTCTGATGGCCAGACTTCAGTCTCCTTTCGGCCCCCGATATCCAGCCCTAAGGGTATATTGAGTTTCTGCTGCCCTCTTGAAGAAGAATGGCGGCTGCATCAGTCGCATGGCCAAGTTGACCTACCCCTGGCAGACAGCTTTCAGGTCAGTGGGGTATGGGCAGAAGATAATCCCCAGGATTGGCCCGAAATATTCCTCCTGTCCATGTAGATTTACTTCCAAGTGCCCGGCCAATCCATCTTCGCCAATACCCAATTCCCAGAAAGGCTCTGGAAGGGATTCAAGCACATCTGAATCGTTTGTTATCCCATGGAATTATTCGTCCTTGTCAGTCTCCATGGAATACGCCACTGTTGCCAGTTCAGAAGCCAGGGACTGAGGACTACCGGCCAGTCCAAGACTTACGAGTGGTCAACAAATCCACTATCTCATTACACCCTGTAGTGCCTAACCCATATGTTCTGTTAGGATTGATACCTTCTGGAGCTACCCATTCACGACACTAGACCTAAAAGATGCCTTCTTTTGTATTCGGGTGGCCCCCGCCAGTCAATTGCTTTTTGCCTTTCAATGGGAAAACCCAGTAACAGGAAGGAAGCTTCAGTATACATGGACCCGCCTGCCACAGGGGTTCAAGAATTCCCCCACTATTTTTGGGACAGCCCTAGGGCAAGACCTTAAGACTTTTAAATCTGAGCCTTCCAGGCGAGTTTTACTCCAGTATGTAGATGACCTCCTGATTGCAGCAGTGACCCAGGAAGAGTGTTTTGAGGCTACCAGAGAATTGCTGGAGCTACTCTTGGATGCAGGCTATAAGGTCTCACGCTCAAAGGCCCAACTTTGTCAGTCAGAAGTGAAGTATCTGGGCTTCTGTATTTCCCAGGAAGTCGGAGACTGGATGCTAGTAGGAAGCAAGCAGTTGCTGCAATTCCCCAACCCAAGTCCAGAAGAGAGTTAGGGAATTTCTGGGAGCAGCCGGATTTTGCAGAATTTGGATTCCAAATTTTGCATTGATGGCGAAACCCCTTTACCAAGCCACAAAGGGGGGTGAAAAGGAACCATTTGATGGGGACCTACAGCTCAACAATCCTTCATTGCTATAAAGAAAGCCCTATTCCAAGCCCCTGCGTTAGGCCTTCCTGATGTGGAGAAACCTTTCTCATTGTATGTCCACGAGCGACAGGGGGTTGCTCTGGGTGTGCTGACCCAGATGATGGGATCCGGCAGAGGCCTGTTGCATACCTGTCCTAAACAGCTGGATGGAGTGGCTAAGGATGGCCAGCCTGCATGAGGGCCATTGCAGCAACAGCCTTACTGGTCCAGGAAGCTGATAAGTTGACTTTGGGGCAAGAACTGGTTGTTAAAGTCCCCCATGCAGTTCTTACCCTCATGGAGTATAAGGGCAACCACTGGTTTACAAATAACCGTATGGTTAAGTACCAAGCTAGCTTGTGTGAGAATCCACGGATACACCTGGAAACAGTGGCTACATTTAATCCTGCCACTCTTTTGCCAGCATCTGAGGGACCACCGGATCATGACTGTATCCAAACTATGGATGAAGTGTACTCCAGTCGACCAGATCTTAAAGATGTTCCGTGGAGGGACCCAGATGTAATTTATTTCACAGATGGAAGCAGTTATGTGGAGAACTCTAAGCGACTGGCAGGCTATGCTGTGGTGACAGAGGACAAGGTGATAGAAGCGAGAGCCCTGCCCCAAGGAACTTCAGCCCAGAAAGCAGAACTTGTGGCCCTCATACGAGCTCGGGAGCTAGCAGCAGGACTGGTAACCAACATTTATACTGATTCTAAGTATGCCTTCACAACCCTACAGCTCATGGAGCTTTGTATAAGGAAAAGGGACTCATAAATGCTGCAGGCCAACCTGTTAAGTATGGACCTGAAATACTTCAGCTGCTAGAGGCTGTTTGGGCCCCCAAGAAGGTAGCTGTCATTCACTGTAGGGGACACCAAAGAATAGATACTCCAGTGGCCCGAGGGGAATCGCCATGCTGATCGGGTAGCCAAGGAAGCTGCTCGAGGACCCCCAGCAAGTACTGTGACTCCCCTGTTCCAAATCCGACTGCAAGAATGGACACCTATGTATACCCAAATGGAAGAGAAATGGGCTCAAGAAGAAGGTGCAGTAAGGAGACCTGATGGCTGGTTACATCTCCCTGATACCAGAGTTCTGGTGCCACGCCATCTAGCTTGGCCTGTAGTGTCTCAAGCTCATGACCTATCACACTTAGGGAAAACAGCACTAGCCCGCCTACTCAATCGAGTAGTGGTGCTGGAAGGATTGGATAGTCTGGTTGCCACTGCCTCTGCCCGATGTACTCTCTGTGCCCAGAATAATGCTCGTCAGGGACCCCGTATTCCACCAGGAGTTCAGTCTAGAGGACTAACACCCTTTGAGTCCCTAGTTATAGACTTCACAGAAATGCCCAGGAGCGGTAGGCTCCGATACCTCTTAGTTATGGTTTGTACCTTTTCTGGGTGGGTGGAAGCATATCCTACAGTCACTGAGAAAGCCACAGAAGTAGCTCGAGCTCTCCTTAGGGATGTCATCCCCAGGTATGGATTGCCCCTTGCCATAGGTTCAGATAATGGTCCCGCCTTTGTTGAAGCTACACTTCAGGCCCTGTCCCGCGCATTGCGCATTACCTGGAAATTGCATTGTGCCTATCGTCCCCAGAGTTCAGGGCAGGTTGAGCGAGCAAACAGAACCTTGAAAAATAGCCTAGCAAAGATTTGTCAGGAAACCCAATTGAAATGGCCACAGGCATTGCCACTAGCCCTCTTTCGCCTCCGATGCACCCCAACTAGAGGAACAGCCCTCTCTCCCTTTGAAATTGTGTATGGGAAGCCCCCAGCCATTTTACAGGGAATTAAGGGAGACATAGGGATTTTAGGGTCTGCCCAGGTGCAGGAGCAGGTAGCCCTCTTGGGAAAGATAATTTCTGAGCTTCAGTCTTATGTGAGAGAAATAAACCCTGTCCCCTTCCAGGCTCAGGTACATTCCTTCCTGCCAGGGGATAGAGTTTGGGTGAAAGATTGGAGGCTTCAGCCTCTGGGGCCCCGATGGAAAGGACCTTTTACTGTTTTGCTTTCTACCCCTACAGCTGTGAAGGTCGCAGGGATTACTCCATGGGTCCATTGGTCTCGAATTAAGTCTGCTGACCAGACTGAGCCCAGCACGGATCAGACGGAGCCTAGACAGTGGAGAGCAGAAAGAGATCCAGCGGAGCCATTGAAGTTGCGCCTGACCCGAACCAAAGAATCTACTAGCTGAAAAGAAGGGTCAACTGCATACTGCAGGAGCGGCTGAACTTCGGCTTCATACTGAGACTCTTTCTTGCCCAGATTCTGGCTTTCTTGGAATTTGAGAGCTTGATCCTTGTCAGTTGAGGGTCTATCCCAACTGGTATAAGAACTCAAAGACTGAGAACACTATATTAGAGTAATCTGTGATTAGCACAGACTGTTGAAATATTATTGCTTAATTAGTTTGCTGTATTTGTTTTAGATTAGGAAGAAAGAAAATGTTAGTAGTTTGGATGCTTTTGTTGTTTTCTACTCCTGGCCTCCTTGTTCCTAATACCCCAACTCGCTCCAACCTTTGGTTACACTCTGTCCAGGAACTAATTAGCCAGGCAAAGATTACTTCCCCTTGTATTGTGTGTTCCCGATTTTCTCCTTATACCACAGATGTCCCAGCTGTTCCTGTCCCTGTGCAACTCCCAGCTCTTATACCTCCCTACTTTTCGAGTTCAGGTCCTTGGAGCCAGGATTATACTTGGTGGTCCTTTTATAATGCTACTTCCCCCTCTGAATCTTCTCTAAGGCCAGTTTTTATGTCTCCCTATCCAGCCTCTGGAGTGTTTTGTTTAACAAGAAACATCTCAACTGTTCTTCCCATTCCCTGTAACTATACTAATGTTCTCCCAGAAAAAGGAGAATCTGTGTGGGTAGTTTCTCCAGGTACTCCTATGTGCCCTACTACTGTACCTGCAGATTATGACCCAGGTGATTATCTGGCTCCTAAGCGTACCACTGAGAGGACTATAGCGTCCAAGCTTATTTTCTACTTTCATAAGTCCCCGGGGTATGAAGAGTTACTAACAAATGAGCAGCCTGTCACAATTGGGGATTGGCGCCTATGGTGTGCAAAGTCTCCATTTCGTCTTCGTTCCCCCTGGGATAGGGGCTCGCATTATGGGCACCCTAAGTACCCTGTCCAGCCTGAGCCAACATTTATTGGGAACTTTCCTCACCCTCTCCTTGGTCATTACTGGCTCTGTGATAATGTCCTCCACATGATTCTTCCCTCTACATATGATTTTTGTGTATTGGTAACCTTGAATTATTTTCCTAAAGTTATTCCTCTTCTCAAGCCACTATCCCCGCACCGCTCTAAGCGAGAGGCTTTGTCCTTACCCTCCTCCGTTGCCACAGAGGATGAGGCGATTGAATTAGCCCTCCAGTATATCAATTCTACTTATCCTCTGACTAAAAAGAGACTTGTAGCCCTTTCTGCCACGGCCTGGATTCCAATTGGGGGCCCGGTAGCGGGTATTACTGAACTAGGTATGGCTACTCGGAGACTTCAGTCCCTACTTCATGTTTTAGTTCATGAGCTGAATGTGGTAGTCAATGCATTGCAGGATCAAATTAATGAATTAAGTATAGTTTCTCGGTATAATCGTATGGGTCTTGACTATCTCTTTGCAGCTCAGGGTGGTCTCTGCACAGTGTTAAATTCTTCAGAGTGCTGTACTATTGTCATAAATAGGACGCATGTAGTTAGGCATGCCATGGATAAAGTCCTACAGTTGGCTAGCCTTAATGTGGAGGATTACCGAGGAGGATTAGACCTTACCTCCTGGTGGTGGTCATTGACCTCCTGGATACGTCCCTTGTTCATTTCCCTAATAGTCTTAGTTTTAGCAGGGTTGTTGTTTTGTTTCCTGGCCTCATGTGCTTCGGCAGTATGCCGTCGGACCTTAACAAGTAAGGTAATGGTGATTCACAAGTCTATTCCTAGTTAGGATCACTATAATCTCCAGAGTCTGAGTTGTGAGACTTATTTCTGCATAAGCTGATTTTAGTCTCAAAGGGGGGAATGAGGCAGCCATGGGCAAAGAATAATTCTGAGAAATCATATTAAGGGTTAATTCTGTTAAAATCTGGGGTTTAAAAGTGGTGTTTGAATTCTAGCTTTTTACCTTGCAAGCAAGATGGAGGAATGCCATCTGGATTAAATCTAGCTTTGCCAGGATAAAGGGCAGAAAGGTCAGAGGGACTTTCTTTGATTCCTTTGTGAATGATGAAGGCTAGTTTAACATCTGTATGTTATTAGGCATGCTGAGCAGCCTTTGTAAGCTCTGGCATGAGCCAGATATATTGTAGTTTACAAGACAGAAAATACTATTTAGAGAGAGAGGCAATAGATTAGTATTTACAAGTTTTTGATATTTAGAATATGTTTTTCTGTGTAATTAATATGTAGGATACCTTTCTAAATTCTGTATTATTCTTTGTCTGACGTTCTAAGCAAGGACTGCAGTGAAGAGGTCAAACATGTGTTTTGAGTTTTCTGTGGTCCTAGCAAGTTCTGTGTATGGAGCTGATAGGTGAAAAAGGTCAGGAAAAGTCTTGATTAATTATAGGTAACTGTAGGAATAGTCCTGAAAGTATATCTGTATGCTATTAAGTAAGACTGACTTTTGACCTCTTTAATGAATGCCAGAGTTCAGCTAGCAGGTAGTATGAAGCTGATTAGGAATATGAGAATAACCAATGTTAGATTGGGCCTCTTGGTCTCTAAGGGAACCCAGTTTAAGCTATAGATGAGAAATCAATCATAATGAGAAATGTAAGAGTTCTGGAGACCAAATGTCTGGTGTAAGGGGCCCCAGGTCACAGGTCAGTTTAGGATGTCTGGAACCTATGTAACTGATATTTTTAAAGTAATGATTGGTTGAGGCCAGGTAACCAATCTATTCCTTAACCAATTGGAGAGTAAGGGGGGGCAAGGCTAGGAGGGGGATAGAACAGTATTTAAGTAGGAGCAGAAGCAGTTTACGTCAGAAGAAAGGAAGGAGAGCTGAAAGAAAGCTGGAAGACAACAGGAGAGAAAGAGAGCAGAAGGAACAGACAGAAGAGAAGAGAGCTGAAGAGGACAGACAAAAGACATAACATCCAGAGAGCTGAGAGAGAGAGAAGAGAGCTAGAACTGATGTCCTGCTTTGTTTGCTGGCAAATAAAGAAGATTTCTCTCTCATACTGGTGTGTGCTGTCTGACTCCTGAAGTATCACAAATTCCTATCTCAATTCCTGCAACAAATATATATCTAACTACAAACTGTGAGTAAACAGATGTTTTGTTACTTCAACTTTAAAGTGACTCAGCAGTGAATTATTCTGGGGTGTATGTGAGAGAGATGAAGAAAAGAAATTAACATTTCTAAAGCTGAAGCTGTGTGTATAAAATCTGCTAATTATTTACTACAGTAATGACCTACGCGTGCCAAATGCCACTTGGCGCACGTCTGTTTTGCATGCTCAAAAATAAAAAATATTTTTCAGACACACGCATTGGATATGTGCCAAAAATGAAATTACCACAAGAGCCACATGATAGATAGGCGGTAACGCCATTTTGGTGCACATTGGGCGTGCGTAGACGCTTACGCGGCTTAGTAAAAGGGCCCGTAACATAGCTAGACTGAATTGGGAAGGGGATACGAGAAAAAAAACAACAACCTGGGTAGCTGCAAATGAAGCCTTATAGTGGCAAAACCCAGTATAGTTCTGTTACAAGTGCACTAGAAGCTCAAAGTAGCCAGGAGAAATTGCTGAACCAAAAAATAATCCATAGTATGGAAATAGACACAAATTGATGCTTATCAGGACATCAGAGGAAAGATAAATTGTGTCTTGTTATCTTGTTACATAGCTGCACATAGTTTGTCTCTGACCTATACAATTTGTAGAAATTAATGTATCAACATACAGCTAGCTCATATTGTATGCATTAAGTAGAGAAACTTCCTGTCTGGTAAAATAAATAAAACCCATTGAGTGAAACAGGAGCAGATTAATTTCTGCCTGATGTTGAATAATGGCTGTCTTTTAATTTGTGTGCATTTACCATTTTGTTTCTGCTTCTGTGACACCATCTTATGGTGTTCATTAAGGTGAAAGATGACGTTGCTGCAGGCAGAATGAATAGATGTGGTTTTCATTATCCATGCGCTCAGCCACAGGAGTATGTATTGGGTCCTTTCTGCTTCTTTTTCCTTTCCCGTCCAACATGCAGGAGGAGAGCTGAATGATGTAAAGCAATGAAAAATGTAATTATCAACTAAAACATGTGTGATCCTTTTACCAAGCCACGCTAAAAAGAGGCTGGCGCTGTTAACGCATGGGTTTTCTGTGTGCTGTGGCCACCTTTAATATGGCGGTATAATGGTCGTATTTGGGGGGGGGGGGGTTATAATGGCCATACGCTAATTTCCCCATTAGTGAGTGGCCATTACCACAGGAGATCTTACCAATACCTATTTAGGAGGTGGTAAGGACTCCTATGCTACTCACTCACTAATCGGGTAGCATGCAGTAATGTGCCTGTCTTATCCAATTAGCGCAGGCATGCCTACTCTCCGCCCATAGGCATGCCTCCCACACTGAAAAATAAAAAATATTTGCCAGTGCCGGATTAACACAAACTAAGCGGACCTTGCGAGACTGGGGGATTAAGCGTGCAAGTGGCAGATGAAGTTCAATGTTGACAAGTGCAAAGTGATGCATGTGGGTAAGAGGAACCCAAATTACAGCTATGTCATGCAAGGTTCCGCGTTAGGAGTTACGGACCTAGAAAGGGATCTGGGAGTCATCGTGGATAAGACGTTAAAAACTTCTGCTCAGTGTGCTGCGGCGGCTAAGAAAGTGCACAGAATGTTGAGTATTATTAGGAAAGGGATGGAAAACAAACACGAGGATGTTATAATGCCGTTGTATCGCTCCAAGGTGTGACCGCACCTCGAGTATTGTGTCCAATTCTGGTCGCCGCATCTCAAAAAAGATATAAAGGAATTAGAAAAGGTGCAGAGAAGGGCGATGAAAATGATAAAGGGAATGGAACGGCTTCCCTATGAGGAAAGGCTGAGAAGGTTAGGGCTCTTCAGCTTGGAGAAAAGGTGGCTGAGGGGTGATATGATAGAAGTCTACATGATAATGAGCGGAGTAGAGCAGACAGATGTGAAGCGTTTGTTTACACTTTCAAACAACAACAAAACCAGGGGACACAAGATGAAGCTAGAATATGGTAGATTTAAAACAAATAGGAGAAAGTTTTTCTTTACTCAGCGTGTAGTTAGACTCTGGAACTCGTTGCCGGAGAATGTAGTGACAGCAGCTAACCTTACGGAATTTAAAGGGGCTCAGCACACAAGGTAAGGGAGCTAAGCACCTGGGAGCTTTTTCTGAAGTCCACTGCCAGTGCCCCCTAGGGGTGCCCGGTTGGTGTCCTGGCATGTCAGGGGGACACTA
Source organism: Microcaecilia unicolor (assembly GCF_901765095.1). Taxonomy (NCBI): domain Eukaryota; kingdom Metazoa; phylum Chordata; class Amphibia; order Gymnophiona; family Siphonopidae; genus Microcaecilia; species Microcaecilia unicolor. Next base: position 118,888 of record NW_021963273.1, on the reverse strand, counting down.
CGAATGCTGGCTCCTCCCACAACCAAATGGCTTGGATTTGGTCGTTTCTGAGATGGGCATCCTCGGCTTCCATTATCACCAAAAATCAGGGACGACCCTCTCTAAGGACGACCATCTCTAAGGTTGACCTAAATTTCATGATTTGGGTGTCCCCAACCGTATTATTGAAACGAAAGATGGACACCCATCTTGTTTCGATAATACCAGTTTCCCCGCCCCTTCACGGGGATGTCCTGCGAGGACGTCCTGAGGAAAACTTGGGCTCCCCTTTCAATTATGCCCCTCTATGTCTCTCAGCAGCCCTGAGACTACACTCACATCCTAGTAAAGTGGATTTCTAAATGTCAACAGCATCAGAAAGGATAATCTCAAAGTTAGCTCCAACTTGAAAAATGGGTCTTAAGTGCAGATTTTAAATTCATATAAGAGAGTTGAAGAACCCCTGTTTCAGTAATATGGCAAGGATAAAGGAAAAAAATCAAAACAAAAACAAAAAAGGCAACAGTCTACTTGCTACATAAAAGTCTGTTATAAAAAGTAGACCGATATACAAAACACATAAAGCCGCACTCACTGTTCAATAATGCATCATTACAGCCACTCTGAATTCCCATCCCCCCTAACTTCACCTTCTCATCCCCCGTAATCTCACTACACTCATACCTTTACTCACAGAAAATGTATACCAAATGCTTTCCTGTCATTATATACTGCCCCTTTTAGTTTCCCGTTGGTTCCTTCCAATGTATCGCCCCTTTTAGTTTCCCGTTGTTTCCAATGTTTCAATGATCTTTTCCATTGTTATATTCCTTAATTATACTTGACTTTGTCTCGCATAACTCCTCATAATGTAATCCATAACTGAGTTGTAACAAATTGTATTTCCAGCTTTCATAACGTATTGTTAGCCACACTGAACCCGCAAAAAGGTGGGAAAATGTGGGATACAAATGCAATAAATAAATAAATAAAAATATAAAAACAAAGAAATAATTTATTCAAATCTTTTAATAACCTTTTGTGCATTTTAAAAGAAAATGGCAGACGGTGCAGGAGACCGGAAATTTACGGAGAAAGACTTCCATAGAATCTGGACACCATTCTGGCAGACTATTCCCTCAAAGGGCAGAGGACGCATCCTGAATATGTAAACCAGATGTTTGGACATGAGAGAAGAATTCCCTGAGAGTTTCCCTGGGCGGGGGTGGGTAGGGAGGGAGATAGAAGAGGGAGGGGGGGAGGGATAGGGAGGGGGGATTTCTAGATTAGCAGAAAGGACAGCAACCTGCCAAGATGCATGTAACTTATGGCAAGATAAGGAATGGACTATAGCAATGTTAAGAATGTTTTCATCTAGCTAATTTTCTCGTGTTCTAGGTAGTGGTAGGTGAGTTTCTTAACTAGATTAAGATGTTTAGGGACAATGTATTTTTGTTCTGACTATTGAAACCCAATAAACAAATTGAAAAATAAAAAAAATAACCTTTTGTGCATGCATTAATTCATAGTTTAATGTGCTAAATCATTTTGCATGTACTGAAATCTTTATGGCACCCAAACAAATCGAATGTCAAGTCTCTTTCAAGGTTTTTGTTCCCTTGAAACTCATCAAAACACTGGTTCAATATCAGAACATAGGAACTGCCATACTTGGTCAGACCAAATTCAATCTAGCCCAGTATCCTGTTACTAATAGTGGCCAATCCAAATCATACATACCTGACAGAATTCCAAAATGTAGCAAGGTTTCATGCTACTGACCCCCGAGAATAAACTGTGGATTTCCCTGCCTCAGCCTTAGTAACAAGTTAGGGACTTTCCCCTGAATTCTACATAGGTCTCCCTATATAGAATCCAAATTTGGGCACAGAGCCCAGAAGCATACACAAATTAATTAAGCAATCAAGTGCTAACAACCAATTATTGACTTTAATTGGAATGGATTGGCATTAATTAATTAAAACATTTATACATCACCTACAACCTAGGCGGTTTCCAGATAACCATACATAATTAAAAATTGGAACTAATTTGGATTTGCCTGCTATTCTATAACAATGCACGCTCAAAATGTCTTACGCAACCTAAAAGGGTGTGTGGCCATGGGAGAGGCATGGTGTTTTACACTCCTACCTTGCTACTCCTGGCAGTGGCCATCTTGAGTGGCTCATCTGAGGGGCAGCAATCTTGAGAGGTACATCTGTTTCTGTTCCTGAGAGGCAGCCATCTTGGGAAGCTTCCTTATGGGTGTGCCCAATGAGATTCCTCGCCTGGCACCTATGGCAGGGATCTTCTGATGGGAGGCCTATTTAAGCTTCAGCTTCAACTTCGGTGGAGTTCGTGGTGTTTCCTGGTTTCCTGTGTCTTGGTGATTTTGACCATTGCCTGTATCCTGACCATCATCTTTGTTTGCTGCCTGCCTTGACTATTGCCTGAATCCTGACCATCTCTTTGTTTGCTGCCTGCCTTGACCATTGCCTGAATCCTGATCATCTCTTTGTTTGCTACCTGCCTTGACCATTGCCTGAATCCTGACTATCTCCGTGTTTGCTGCCAGCCTTGACCGCTGCCTGAATCCCGACCATCGCTTTGCTTGCTGCCTGCCTCCACCTCGGCCTGACTTCTGACTGTGCTCTTGGTGTGCCTGTACTCCCAGCTGGTGTTTGGAAGTCCTGTCGACCCTGGGGTCTGGGGGCTAAACCCCCAGGGGAAGGGGTTACTCCAGGTGAAGTCTCAGTATTGTCCGGCCGCCTTGCGGAGTTCAGGTCCGAGCTGCCTCATCTGTGCTTCACTGGGCACAGGGGCTCACAAGCTACAATCCATTAACACATGGGCAGTTCAGGAGCAATCCAAATTTGTAGGCGCAATGTTATAAAATATCAGGGTGCTGCACCCAACTTGTAAGCCAGGATTTACACCAGGTTTCACGACTGAATTTTCCCTGTAACCACTGAAAAACAGTATATTAAATCCCATCCCCTATCGCTTTCCTTTCCTATCTATCCTTGGTTATGTCTTCTTCAAGCTGAAGAGCCCTAATCTTGATAGCCTTTCTACATAGAAAAGGAGTTCTATCCTCTCAATCATTTTTGTCACCCTTATTTGTACCTTTTCCAGTTTCACTACATCTTTTTATAGATGTGACAGCCAGAATTGGACACAATACTCAAGGTATGATCTTACTATGGAGCGATACAGAGACATTATAATAATCTTTGTTTTATTCTCTATCCTTTCCTAATAATTCCTAACATTCTGTTTGCTTTTTTGGCCACAGCTACACACTGAGCAGAAGATTTCAACATATTGTCCATGATATCTAATTTTTTTTTCCTGGTGGTGATTCTTAATGTGAAACCTAACATCATGTAGCTATAATTTGGGTTATTCTTCCTAATGTGCATCACTCTGTTCTTGTCCACATTAAATTTCATTTGCAATCTGGATGCTCAGTCTTCCAGTCTTTCTGCCTCTGGTACTGCTGCTGCTACTACTTATCATTTATATAGTGCTATGATATACACAGAAGTGTCTCAATAATGGATCTTTCATGTATCCAGGAGGAAGAGTGCCATTTGGGTTCAGGAGGATCCGGGGGAAGATGCAAAGACTGAAAGGACTAGACATAGAGAAATGGGTCAAGCCCATACTCCCGGACTGCAATGAAATTACCTCAGTTGTCTGAAGAACTGAATTTATTAGCCAAGGTCAAAACTTCTAGAGTAAATCTACACAGCTACTGCCTAACAGGGGTGATTGTAGGAGCTCATTTGCATCAAATAAGCAAAAAATCAAGGTGGATCCCTCTCCAAAGAAGGCCTTTGCTAAGGAGTGGTTAGAGAAGAAACCTCTACTGACAGCTGACTTTTCAGTGAATGTCAATCCTTCTACTACGTCGGGACTTTGATTTCTGTATGGATTGCATGACATCTAGATGTACCCTTTGCCAAGCTACTCATCCTCATCAAGGTGCCCAGTATACTGTTTTCTTTTGGAACACTCTCAATCAGAGAAATTGTAGATTTTATTGTTTATTTATTTATTAGGATTTATTTACTGCCTTTTTGAAAGAATTCACTCAAGGCGGTGTATAGTAAGAATAGATCAAACATGAGCAGTAGGCAATTACAGCAGTAAAAATATTCGAACAACAATACAAAGTATGACGTGAAGGGGCATAATCGAACGGAAACGTCTATCTCCATGGGCGTTTATCTCCGAGAACGGGTCCGTGAAGGGGCGAACCGAACCGTATTTTCGAAAAACATGGACGTTTATCTTTTTTTGAGCTGGGCGTTTTTGTTTTTCAGCGATAATGGAAACCGAAAGTGCCCAGCTCAAAAACGAATAACTCCAAGACATTTATTCGTGGGAGGGGCCAGGATTCGTAGTGCACTGGTCCCCCTCACATGCCAGGACACCAACCGGGCACCCTAGGGGGCACTTTAAAAAAAAAAAAAAAAAGGTAAAACAGCTCCCAGGTGCATAGCACCCTTCCCTTGTGTGTTGAGCCCCCCAAATCCCCCTCAAAACCCACTGCCCACAAGTCTACACCATTACTATAGCCCTAAGGGGTGAAGGGGGGCACCTACATGTGGGTACAGTGGGTTTGGGGGGGGCGGTTTGGAGGGCTCCCATTTACCACCACAGGTGTAACAGGTGGGGGAGGATGGGCCTGGGTCCACCTGCCTGAAGTCCACTGCACCCCCTAATAACTGCTCCAGTGACCTGCATACTGCTGCCAGGGAGGTGGGTATGACATTTGAGGGTGAAAATAAAAAGTTGTGAAACGGCATATTTTGTGGTGGGAGGGGGTTTGTGACCACTGGGGGAGTCAGGGGAGGTCATCCCCGATTCCCTCCAGTGGTCATCTGGTCATTTAGGGCACTTTTTGGGGCCTTATTCGTGGAAAAACAGGGTCCAGGAAAAGTGCCCTAAATTCTCGCTAAAAACGCATATTTTTTGTCCATTATCGGCGAAAGGCGCCCATCTCTGATCGGCATATAACCACGCCCCAGTTCCACCTTCGACACGCCCCCATCAACTTTGTCCGCATCCGCGACGGAGTGCAGTTGAAAACATCCAAATTCGGCTTTCGATTATACCGCTTTATTGGTTTTTGTGAGATAAACGTCTATCTCCCGATTTGGGTCACAATATTGGCGTTTTTCTATTTCGATTATAAGCAGGATAGTATACTACTTGCAATGACAACACAATATGTACTAGAACATTATAATTGGTAGTGAGGGGTAAGGCAAAGTTGTAACATATAGATGAGTAAGAAAGTAGGAAGAATTAGAAAGTAAGGTGATTGATTTGAAGAAAGTTGCACGTGAGGTCAGAGAGATGGTTAAATATTATCTCAGCTAGGGTAGGAATGGATTAACATGTCCCGCTGCAGTATGTGCAGCCCGAGTCAATCCTTGTGTGTGAGAGTGAGACTAACAAGTTAGTTACTTCTTTCATTAAAGGCTTGGTTGAAGAGCCAAGCTTTCACCTGCTTACTGAAGTACAGGTAGTCTTGTGTTAAGCGGAGCCTTTCAGGGGGCTACTCCAGAGAAGGCTCGCTTGCGGGTATCACATCATGTAATGTCTGTTGGAGAGGGTGTAGTTAGTGAAAGTCCTTGGCGGTGTGTGGAGGATCATCCTATTCTTCAAATACTCAGGGCCATTTCCTTTCAGCGCCTTGAAGATCAGACATAGAGTTTTAAATTTAGCTCTGTATTGTACTGGTAGCCAATGAAGTTGTTTACTGGGAAGTGCCAGAGGTTGTTCCACGAGATCTCGAAAGAGTGCATTTTCCCCTTAATAAGAGAGAGCCCGGGAGCATGAGGTTTTTTAATGGCCCATGTGTTCCTGAAAAGTTCATGCATTTGGTCAGAGAGTGGGCATGGGTTGCAAAAGAAAGAATTAAAGCCGAAGGAGAGAGTAGTTTTGGGACATGGCACATATGTTGATGGTGTTGGTTACTTTAACTTGTTTTGCTGGTGTAAGGCCATGGCCTTTACCCTGGTTAACCAACCCAGTCCACAGAGGCTTCAGCATGAACAGCAGTTATTGTGCTGTTTCTGACTCAACACAGTCAATGAGGACTCCCATAATGCTGTAAAAAAGAAAAGTTGGAGAAAAGATCCAAGGTGGTGGCAAACTGATGTGACATAGCAGACTAATATTGGATTGGATATTAGCCAGTGTAAAAGACCGTGTCAGTCCTACTGTCCTATACTTTCTTCTTCTTGGAAATCTATTGAAACTGAAATCAGAAAACTCTGCTGAACAAACTAGTGCATGCAAAACTATGGGTCCGTTTAATGTGCAGTAAAATTTGCACTTACCACACTTGTATTACAAAAATTAACATGCAGTAAGTGCAAAGATTGTGTAGTAAACTCAGGGGACACAGAGAAAACAGTTAATTCATGGCCACTGTGTAACCTGCACGAGGCTAATAGCATGAGCCTTCTGCGCATGTAATGTAGTGGCTGAGCATTACCCCTCTATAGGACAGCCTCCAATGGTAGCACTACTCCAAATATCCTGATCTATCTCCCAAGCCCCATCTAAAAAACAAACTTCAATGCACCTTCCAACTTCCCCCAAGACCCTGAACTCCCAATGCATTTTCCAACCCAATCTGAACAGACTCTAAACTTCAATGCAGCTCCAACTTCTCTCAAATAGACCCCATATCCACAATACACCTTCCAACCCCACCCCCCCCAAACAGACCCTGAACCCCTGATGGAACTCCAATTCCCCTAAACTGACCTCAAAACTCCAATGCAGCTCTATCCCCTCAAACTCCCAATGCATCTTCCAGCCCACCCAAACAGACCCAAAACCCCTAATGCAGTTCAAACCCCCCCCCATCCAACAGACCCAGTCCTATACAGAAGTTCTATCCCCACTACATAAGTTCTACCCCCATAACCTGACCCTCCCCTGGATCCCAACCTCCCCAGGACTTACCTGGGGGCCAACATTGATAGGGCAGTGGGTTCTGAATAGCAGTGATCCCTCTATGTTCCTGCCCAGGTCAGCACGGTGTGAAGACAACTAGGAATAATCTCACAGTACTACCACTAAACGTAGATACATATTTCGGATACTTTGTCTGTCATTTGCTGTATCTTCCACAGGGCACACAGAGTCTATCACTATCCTGCTTATTTTTGAAAGAGAAGGGCACCCATCTTCCGACACAAATCAGGAGATGGGCGTCCTTCTCCTAAGGGCGCCCAAATCAGCATAATTGAAAGCTGATTTTGGGCGTCCTCAACTGCTTTCCATCCCAGGGACGACCAAAGTTCAAGAGGGTGTGTCAACAGTGTACCAATGGCGAAACAGGGGCATGGTTAATAAATGTGCACCCTCGGCCGATAATGGAAAAAGAAGGGTGTCCCTGACGAGCATTTGGCCAACTTTACTTGGTCCCTTTTTTTTCACGACCAAGCCTCGAAAAGGTGCCCAAACTGACCAGATGACCACCGGAGGGAATCGGGGATGACCTTCCCTTACTCCCCCAGTTGTCAACAACCCCCTCCCACCCCCCCACCCCCCCAAAAAAATGCAACACATTTTTTTGCCAGCCTCTGTGCAAGCCTCAAATGTCATACCCAGCTCCATGACAGCAGTATGCAGGTCCCTGGAGCAGTTTTTAGTGGGTGCAGTGCACTTCAAACAGGCGGACCCAGGCCCATCCCCCCCTACCTGTTACACTTGTGATGGTAAATGGGAGCCCTCCAAAACCCATCCATAACCCACTGTACCCACATGTAGGTGCCCCCTTCATCCCTAAGGTCTATGGTAGAGGTGTAGAGTTGTGGGTAGTGGGTTTTGGGGGGGCTCAGCACACAAGGTAAGGGAGCTATGCAGCTGGAAGCAATTTGTGATGTCCACTGCAGTGCCCCCTAGGGTGCCTGGTTGGTGTCCTGGCATGTCAGGGGGACCAGTGCACTACGAATGCTGGCTCCTCCCATGACCAAAGGGCTTGGATTTGGTCATTTTTGAGATGGGCGCCCTCGGTTTCCACCATCGCCAAAAACCTAGGTCGCCCATCTCTAAGGTCGACCTAAATGTTGAGATGGTCGACCTAAATGTTGAGATTGGTGATCCCCAACCGTATTATCGAAATGAAAGATGGACGCCCATCTTGTTTCGATAATACGGGATGCCCTGCCCCTTCACCGGGGCATCCTTAGAGATGGGCGCCCTTGAAGATGGGCACCTATGTCACCCATCATTCTAAATCCATTTCACACAGACCCAAAAATGTCCATTTATACACACCCTTTCAAAGCTTTAATGCACACATCTTCTGAACCTCATCCATTGCCATGGCAATACTGGCCTCTTCAGGTAGTCTAGAACAGGGGTGGGCATCCCCGGTCCTGGAGGGCTGTAACCCAGTTGGGCTTTCAGGTTTTCCCCAGTGAATATGCATAAGATCTATCTGCATGCACTGCCTCCATTGTATGCATACTCATTGGGGAAATCTGGGTTACAGCCCTCGAGGTCTGTGGTTGCCCATCCCTGGTTTACAGGTTTCAGAATCTGGATTGTCATCACCTGGAGAACTGGTGAAACATTTAATCTGGAATGCAAATGGGATCCATCTATACTCTCAAACTATGGCTGCACAATTTCAGGCAACATTATATATCCAATGACAGTACAGCTTACAGCACATTGGCTGCAAGTATCCATATGTGCATTATAAAAGTGGTCTAATGGAGTAGACCACACACCAAACTGATACTGCCAAAAATACACCTGTCAAAATAACCAGGGATGGGGTCATTACTTTTTAAAAGTACTTAAGTAAAAGTAAAGAAGTAAAAGTAGCAAGTCTTATCCATAAAAAAAGTAACAAAGTATAGCCTCCTAAAACTAGTTTTTCATTACAAAGTAAAAAGTATTCTTAACAAGTTGGACATGTAATTATTTTATTCCTTCTTATTTGAATTTGAAGCATGCTCTCCAGTGCCAGGATTCTGGTACCAGCCTGTGAAAGTAGGTGCTTGACCTTACTGCTATCATTACCAACGTACCAAAAAGTTGTCTTAACATTCTCACTACTGTGAAGAGACAGGGGGAAGATCTGAACTAAACTAAAACATAGCATACACTACCCGATGCACCATAGTAACAGTGACATCACCATTGGGAAGAATTAACTCCATAGAAAGTGGCCCCAGGGCCAAAGTATTGAAATGTAATCATGAGTCAGGCACTGAAGACTTGGATCATGCAGTTGGCCTACATCGATGTTCATAGCATCCTGTTTGACCCAAAGGAGGTGGTCAAACACTTTCTTTTTTTGACATTTTGATATACTCAAATGCATGTAGAAGGTTTTGACATGTATTGCATTAAATTGAAATGGTTGAGTGTGCATGCTTGATTTTCTTTCAATCTTTCTGTAATGCCCCTGACCTGGGCACTTCTGGGTGTGGGATCCAACCTGTTTGAAGCCTCCTGAAGGCAGTCTTTGTCGAACCCTTCAATCACTTGGCGTTCGGTGTCTCCACCTGGGAAAAGAAACATTAGCGGGTTGGATCACCCTTTTCTCCCCCAGGAAATCCAAAGAACAAGTCCAACTGACTCTGTGGGGATCAAACAGGTTCTTAATTTGGCAGTGTGAAAGATAATTATACTTTCTCAAGTCCAATAATCACTCTGGGGTCAATAGTTCATGCAAACTCAAACTGTTTATTCTTCAACTCTGAAAAATCAGGAACAAAAACCAGGATCAACTCTCCAACATTGAAGGCAAGTCTCTTAAAGCCACAGTCCATCTGGTGTCCCCCATAAGAACTCCTGTACTCACCTTCTTTGTATTTATGTACAGAGGCTTTTCAGCAGGACTATTTACACTTTTTACAGACTCCTGTCCATGCCTATCCTAGAGAATAATGTCCCAAAGGCTATGCTTCTCTCACTTTTACAGGTCCAGACCCTCCATGGCCTGACCTCCCTCCAAGATGACCTTTGTGTTGGCTCACCCTGGTCCTGGCACTTCCTGGCTCTGATCCCACGCTCCCAGGCTGCCCACCCACAGCTCTCCTCTGTCACTTTGCTGAGCCACAGTTCCTCTCTACAGCCAATGATTTATTTCTCTTAAATGGGATTCCCCTTATTCCTCCAGGTCAGTGGCAGGGGACCATCAGGCAACCAAAGACCCCCCTAAAGGACAAACACTCCTCTTTATCTTCTACTAACCTATAAATGTACTCACTCTGCTGCTCCCCAGTATCTCTCCACACTCATCTTTCCCTACACCCCTTCCCGTGCACTCCGCTCCATGGATAAATCCTTCTGATCTGTTCCCTTCTCCACTTACTGCCAACTCCAGACTTTGCGCCTTCTGTCTCGCTGCACCCTACGCCTGGAATAAACTTCCTGAGCCCCTATATCTTGCCCCATCCTTGGCCACCTTTAAATCTAGACTGAAAGCCCACCTCTTTAACATTGCTTTTGACTCATAACCACTTGTAACCACTCGCCTCCACATACCCTCCTCTCCTCCTTCCTGTACACATTAATTGATTTGATTTGCTTACTTTATTTTTGTCTATTAGATTGTAAGCTCTTTTAGTAGGGACTGTCTTTCTTCTATGTTTGTGCAGCGCTGAGTACGCCTTGTAGCGCTATAAAAATGCTAAATAGTAGTAGTAGTAGTTTATCTCCTTCCAATCTCCTCTTCTCTCCACCCTCCCAATCACTCTTCAGTATCAGGGTACTATTTCTTTGCATTTTATTTCCAAACTACTCTCCTTGGGCTGGGCTTCCTCCCATCCAGGGACCTCCCAGTCACTCCCCAAGTGACTCCCAAACAGGAACTTAGTCTCTTAGTAATCCCAACCTAACAGGGGATTACATTTCAATGAGTTAAAAATAGGAGTAGCCTAACTGTTAGTGCAGTAGCCTGAAAACCAGGGGAACCAGGCTCAATTCCCACTGTAGCTCCTTGTAACTTTGGGCAAGTCAATTTAACCCTCCATTGCCCCAGGCACAAAAATAAGTACATGTATACAATATGTAAACCACTTTGATTGTAACTACCAAAGGGTGGCATATCAAATCCCATCCCCTTTAAAATTTGTGACAGGAGGCGGGGTAAGAGCAAGAAAGGGTGGGGTGAGGATGAGGAAGGGGCGTGGTATGGGCAGGGCAGGGACATGGTGTGGGCGGGGCAGGGGGCGTGACACGTGTCTTCTTTTTCAGAGGACAAAATATGGTAACCCTACTCATTACATTCTTTCAAAAGCTCCACCCTAACTTCAGTTCCCACCCTTAGCATCAACTGCTCCCCAGCCTCAGTTTCTATTTGCGTATGGGGAAAACTTTGTTGAGAAACTCAAAGAGAAATAAAATTGGGGCTTTCAGCATCTGTAAGACACTGCTTGGCAACTAGTTCAGGAGCTGATTTGCGAAAAGAATTTATGATGTCATACTCCTTGTATGGGGTCATGACAGAATGATGGAAACTGGCTTTTATGATACAAGATTATTTTTATGTATATGTGATATGTAAGCCACTTTGGTTGTACCTAGAGACCAATCAAATTTCAGTTTCAGTTTAAGATTAGGCACCGAAACTAGCTAGAAATTTGGGTTCAGGTTTCAGCTGAAAATGCCAGTGCATTTTTGGCTGAAACCGAGCTCTCTCTCCCCCCTGAGATCACTCCCAGCTCCCCCACCAGCATAAGATAGGCCCACAGGTGGCAACTCCCCTCTCCCGAACCACCCTCTGGTGGCAGCTCCCCGTCCCTAGCCCCCCCTCCCAGTGGCAGCTCCCCCCCTCCCCCAGCAGGAGCCACCTCCAGGGCCTACCTTTTTCTTGGTGGGTAATGGGTGCAGGACTTGCTCCTGCACACACCTGACTCAGAAAATGGCTTTTGGGACTTACTGCAGCAGTCTCGCGAGGCTGCCATGGGAGATCCCAGCAGCCATTTTGAGAATAGAATCGGCACAAGCAAGAGCGATTCTCACTTGCTCTTGCCCATGCTGATTCCAATCTCAAGATGGCTTGATCCAGTGGAAGCAGTGCATGCAAATAGCTCTCATGAACATTCATTGTAAGTATCCTGAAAACCTGACTGACTGGGGTGCCTCCAGGACCAGATTTGGAAATCTCTGCCTTTAAAGAAAGAATGATGGTGAGATGCTGTGTGATCTGATTTACTCAATGTCATATGGACATGTCTGATGTTTTTTTGCTCTGGGCCTTTAAGCAGTAAACCCAAATTTCATTCCTAACTCATATTCAATGCCTGTGCTGGTAGTATTACTAAAGTAGTGCCCACAGATTCTAGTAAATTTTGGGAATTAAGGACACCCAATTGTAATTCAAAAACTAACAATGAAAATTGCCCTGAAGAGAACTTTATCCTTTTTTAGCTTAGGAGTTAAGCAAATAGTTAGTTGCATAATTGACTTTGTAAGCATTTTTGTATTTTAATTGATGTCTTTGGTGTTTTTAATTGATGCATTATTTATTATGTTAATGAAGTATAATATTGTAAACCAGGTTGGGTTGAATTTGTCCAATGAAGGTCGTCTTTAAAAATATAAAAAATAAACAGCCCAACACAAAATAAACACAGCGAGGGCAAACAAGACTCAAGCCCAGTGCTTAAAATTCACTTCTAAACTTCCTAGAGCAAGTGGGTAGCATCCATACAGCAGCAACTCATTTCACACAGGAATGTATCCTGTGACTTGCCTGCATCATCGTTGATTCATAATTACACAATAATGCTTTTTCATTTTTTACTTTCTTACAAAAATCTCGTATCCAGACATTAAGAATAATCTTTAGAACTTATCTTTTAAAGGTCAGACCCAGGCCAAAATGGGCCAGACTTTTATAAGAAAGTAAAAAATGAAAACGCATTATTGTGCAATTATGAGCCAGTGATGATGTAGGCAAGTCACAGGATACATTCCTGTGTGAAACAAATTGCTGCTGAGGCTCTGTATGGATGCTACCCACTTGCTCTAGGAAGTTTAGAAGTGAATTTTAAGCGCTGGGCTGTTATTACATGCATCTTTAAAAATATGATGTAGATATAGCCTTCTCTCTCTCTCTCTCTCTCTCTCTCTCTCTATATATATATATATATATATATATATATATATATATATATGTATCTGCACGGATGGGAAACCATTACATGATTCCTTACAGAATGGAATCAGAGATTAAAAAAAAAAAAGATACCATACAACGGAAAAGTTCACAGAAGGACACTTTAATACACTGAATTTTCAATTTTCAGGTCTAAATACTAACAATAAATTTTGATGTTGAAATTTCTCAGCAAGTAAAACTTTTATTTTGCATTACCGTATTTTTTGTCTTCAATGTCAAATTCTTTTCTTTTAACAGAATTCCTGTTAAAACAAATAAACCTTCTGCACCCCATTTCAAAGAATACTTCATCCAAACTATCTTCTGTTGAAAAGCCAATATTATCTTTCCCTTGTAAATTCTGATTGTCCATTGAAAGCACAGACACAAACCTTGTGGATCAATTATCTCCATACTCGCTCCTTGCTATGCTATTGCATGATGCTGTCTCAAGGATAGGTATCACAAAGCATGAGAATTGACTCATTATATTGTCAAGTAAGTGGCAAACATCACAGACAATTATTTGAAACATTATAGGGACAGAACTCTGCGGGTGGTGGAGACAATGTGTGATTTATCATAGACCACACTGCAGATGTAATTCGAACTAAAAACACGATCAAAATGGTTTTGCAAGGTTTACAGTATGCCAGAATGCAACCCCTACATGTAAAAGACACAAACATATATTTATTTATTTATTTAGATTTTGCTCACACCTTTTTCAGTAGTAGCTCGAGGTGAGTTACATTCAGGTACACTGGATATTTCTCTGTCCCAGGAGGGCTCACAATCTAAGTTTGTACCTGAGACAATGGAGGGTTAAGTGACTTGTCCAAGATCACAACAAGGCAGTTGCAAAAAAACCCCCAAAAAGTTATGTAACATATGAGGAGGGTTATAGTTTAAACTGATAAATTTCACAATATCAGAGTTCACATACAGTGAAATTAGTAGAAGAAATCACATTGGGCTGTAATAACTGATTCTTAGAAGAGGCAAAAAATATTGGTATCAATGGGCATTCATATGTTCACTTCTTCCAATCTCATTTTCCCCGTTTACAAATGGCCTCTGATTGTTGTGTTTTGTATCTTCTTTTAAAAGGAAAGTACAGGAAGGCCTCAAACAGTAGACAAATAACCCCTTGGAGAAACGTTTATTAAGGTCTCTGTTTACTAGGCATTTTTCTATAGGCATAAAATGTATTTATTTAAAATATTTATAGCCCACTATATCCTACTAATCTAGGTGGATTACAAAATAAAACCTTTAGTAAACAGGCTCTTACATTTCATTTAGTATGCTTTTTCAGTGGAGTTCAGTATAGAAGAACAATCTTAGCACAGCCAAAGAAACTGCTTCACCTGCTCAGTTTTCCTTCAATGACAGAGGATAGAGCCTAGGGAATATGAACTGGTTTAGAGACCTGGAACTTATAAGCATGTGTCCCTTTTTATCGAACTAAATTAGTTTCCAGAGGTTTGAGGGTAAAACTGAGTAAATAGTTACATAATGAGGACTATTTCCAAAACTGCCTACCCTCCTTGCAGGTGAAAGTACATGCTGATGGTTCTTGGCATTTGAGTGGCTATCACGATCTATTGCTTGGCCTTGAATGCAGCTGGTCCGGCTACCCCCCAAAAGCTGCCACCCTAGCCGACCACCTAATTTGCCTGACATAATCATGGAAAGCTTCACCTTTGAACATTCTACAAGTTGTAACCATTGTAACCAAACTCCAATAACCACAAATATTGTTGATGGAAGACAGTTTCCCAAGAACTATCCAAAGGCACTTACTCAAGGAGATTCTCTCTCTCTCCCTATATATATATATATATATATCTATAGCTATAGATATAGATATAGATATATAGATATGACTCACTTCTCCAAATCCAAGCTCAAGGTGAGTTACATTTCAGATATAGGATGTATTCTTTTACCCTAGAAATCTCACAATCTAATGGCCTGATTTATTAAAGGGCATTTCTATTACTGGGCATGTTCAGTTATGTGTGCCATGTGCATGTAAGTGCCAAGTTAAATGGCACTTACTCATGCATATGGACTATATCAGTGATGGCGAACCTTTCAGAGACCGAGAGCCTAAACAGCAACCCAAAATCTAATTATTTATCGCAAAGTGCCGGTACTCATTATGGGCGGGGTCACCACATATGACTCCACCCCTATGATAGCCACAACCCTTACACCAGCCATTGCGCATATAAACAGACATCACTGAAAACATTATACTAGTATAGGAGAAAAAATAACATGATTTGTTTTCATTATAAATCATTTCTGTTAGCTGTTACAGCTCCAGTATACCCCGTGCAAACTAAGACAGCAGATGTAAATTCTCAAATTCGACATATTCCAAACAGTAAAATGAAAATAAAATGATTTTCCTACCTTTGTTGTTTGTTGTCTGGTGATATTGGTCCCAGTCTCTGATTCTGCTGCTCTCTATCTGTTCTCTTAACACCATTTCCAGGACTTCCTTTTCATTTATTTCTTACTTTCCTCCTTTCTTCTTCATTTCTTGCCCTCCATAAGTAAAAGCTGGGTCCTCCTCTGTGGAATTGACTGGAGGAGGCAGGGGCGTAGCCACGGGTGGGCCTGGGCCCACCCACTTTGGGCTCAGGCCCACCCAGCAACGGTACAGAGAGAGACGCCGCGGCCAAAATAATTGATCTGCTGCCGGCACCCTGCAGGCCTTCTTTCCTCCACCTCCCTCCCTCCCTCCCTCGGGCAGCGCAGTGTAACACTGTAGCAAAGCTGCACTGGGTCCATCCTTCTTACCGCTACGCTGCTGCCGTCCGGCTCCATCTTTGTTCTTCTGCTGCTTATCTGCAGCGGATCCGCGCGCTACCAGGCTGTCTGTATGCTGCCTGCGACTGCTTCCTCTGCGCTGGCCCCGCCTCTCCTCAGGCACGCCCCGCCTTCTGCAACTTCCTGTCTTCTGCAGAAGTGGGACGCGTCTGAGGAAGAGGACCCGACGCTCACAGAAGGCTGGCTAAGTGAATCGCCAGTGTCGAAGGAGGGAGAACAGAACGCTTCGGGGAGCCAATGGTGAAACATGTAAGACCCGGGGGAGATGGGGAGGCCGGGTGGGGGGGTCCAGTGATGTTCAGTTGGTTGATGCCGGTTGCCAAGGGGGGGAGGAGAGGGACGTGACCCGGTCCAGGCTGCCTGAGCCAGCAGGGACAGGGAGGGAGCTGGGGGGGGGAGAATTCATTTGGGGGGATCTCTCCGAGGGCAGGCGATGAGTGGGGCTGGGGGGGTCCAGCTGGCGAGATGACTTGGAGCCGAGATCCGGGGCGGCGGGGGGTTGAATTACTTACTCAGGGACAGTCACAGGACAGGACGGGCGGCGAGCGCAAGACAAATTTGTCTGCTCTCTGGCGGTCCGGTCGGCGAATCCGATTGGGAGGGGGCGGGCCAGGAGTTTTAAAGAATTGCACAGTACTTTCATTCCCATGGTACTGCATCGAACGGGGCCAATCTGGGGCCGCTGCAAAACAGCCTGCATCCTTTAAAATTTGCGCCGGCGACCGAACAGCCAATGGTGCGATGGCTGCACGCGATGATTTTTTTCACCATTTTTTTGTAGCGCTGGGCGCGCGTGTCAGCAGAAAGGGCTCTGCGTGCCCTCTCTGGCACGCGTGCCATAGGTTCGCCATCACTGGACTATATGTTATTCTATAAAGGAGTGCATAAATGCTATAGCATGTAACTGCAAGGGGGCATCCATGTTGGTGGAACAAGGGAGGGGCATGGGTGTGTCTCCAGCTTACATGTGTAACTTATAGAATACTATGATTGGGTAGACAGTCCTGATGGCGTGGACAGTATGAGGGATCTAGCAAAGCTTAAAGAATGGTCCAGAAACTGGCAACTAAGATTTAATGGTTAAAAAAATGCAGGGTCATGCACTCAAGCTGCAGGAACCCAAAAGAGCGGTACAATATTGGGGGTGAAGAACTTCTGTGTATGAAAGAAGAGCAGGACTTGGGGGTGATTTTGAAGAAACAGTGTGTTCTAAGCCTGTAGAATTGCCTTTATTGATTCTTGAAGTGCATTTCTCTAGTTTGGCCAGCAGGTGGTGCATGTTATGTTTTAAGCTATTATAAAGAACTGACCTTTCCCTTCTTTAGTTAATACAGATAAATGAAATGCCTGTAGTGATATAACCAGCTTTTTTTGAATGTTGTTGTTCTGGGCTCTGATTGGCCTGGAGTTTGAAATTACCCACCAGTTGCTGGCTGTTGCTTCAGTCCTAGCCAGGATGGAAAGACAGCAGGATCTCTTTGCTGAGGCTCAGTGAACAACAATAATTAGATTCTAAGCTCTGTCGAGCAGGGACTGTCTCTTCATGTTCAAGTGTACAGCGCTGCGTACGTCTAGTAGCGCTTTTGAAATGATAAGTAGTAGTAGTAATTATATGTCCTGATCTCCACAGGTCCTTTTTAGAAAGTAAACAAATGTTTAGTTAGTTTTCAAGTTGATCCATTTTTCAGTTACTTGTTACTGTTTGCTGATTGCACATTTTCTGTCCACTGTTCAAGTTCTGAGAATAAACACATTTGTTTGTTTGCCCTGCCTGTCTGGACTGATAAAGAATCCTGGTGGTTTGTGTGTTGGGTCTGTGAGTGCTTTCTGGGAACTGTAGGACCACTGGGAGTGTGGCTCCAATAACCTAGATATCACTGGGGATTTGAGAGTGGGAGACTCACCCAGAGGCGATTGTGACCCAGTGAGTGGGAGGAGGGTGCTAGTGTAGAGCACAAGAGACAGGTGCAGGTGGCCCTCAGCTGTGCTGGGGATAGACCCTCTAAGTGACCATGGAATAACCCCAGGTGGGTGGCTAGGCATTTTGTGAAAGTGATCATATGTGATAATCTTAAGGTGGCCAAGCAGGTAGAAAAGGTGATGGCCAGAGCCACAAGGATGTTTTGGTGCATAAGGAGAATGGCCTAGAGACCAACTGAAACTGAATCTGCAGGTGAAATCTGCCGGAACTGAAGGCAAAACTGAAAACTCTATGCCCTTCTCGCCTACTCCAATCTCTGCAGGAGTCATCCAGCCACCCACCTGCCTGCAGGAAAGCATGTCCCTCAGGCCTCTGAGTCACTGCCATCTTCACCCTCCCCCCCCCCCCCCCCCCCCCGGGCTGCCAGGGCCTACCTTAACAAGCCCTGGTAGTTTAGTGGCCTCTTCGGGGGCAGGAATTTGCCCACTCATTCCTACCAAGTGCTGCTGCTGAATCAAAATGGTTGCCAAGACTGTCACAGGAGGTCCCAGCAGCCATTCTGAGAATGGGATCAACATAAGCAAGAGACACTGGAGATTGACCTGATTACGCTAGTGCTAATCTCAAAATGACTGCCAGGACCTCTCGTCAGCCATTTTGATTGAGCAGTGACACTGAGCAGGAATGAGTGGGCTGCATTCCTGCCTCTGAAGAGGCCACTAGACCACCAGAGGCTTGTTAAGGTAGGCCTAGTGGCCGGGGGGGGGGGGGCAGGTGTGGGTGCTGCGAGTGCGGATTGGGGGAAGAGTTTCTGCCAAAAATACCATTGCATTAGTGCTTCTGTTTAAGTCTCTGGTGTGTACTATGTACAATTCTGGAGCCCGCACCTTCAAAAAGATATAAACAGGAGGAGTCGGTCCAGTGGGCAGCTACTAAAATGGTCAATGGTCTCTATCATAAAGCTTATGGGGACATTCATGGACCTCGATATGCATACTTTGGAAGAAAGATGAGAAAGAGGAGACAGAGATATTAAAATGTCTCTATACTATGGCATTAATGCACAGGAGGTGAGTCTCATTTGACAGAAAGGAAATTCCAGAATGAGAGAGCAAATGATGAAGTTGAAAGGAAATATTTCTTTACAGAAAGGGTGGTGAATGCGTGGAACAACCTTCCAGTGGACTTGGTAGAGAAGCAGACTGTCCCCCCCCCCCAATATTCAGCTGGCAGTGGTCAGCATTTTATTAAATGTTGATGCTGGCTAAATTATCCACTGATATTCAGTGCCAGGCCATGTCCGGGCACTGGCAATAATATCAGGGGATAATTTGGAGTGTACATAAGTACATAAGTAGTGCCATACTGGGAAAGACCAAAGGTCCATCTAGCCCAGCATCCTGTCACCGACAGTGGCCAATCCAGGTCAAGGGCACCTGGCACGCTCCCCAAACGTAAAAACATTCCAGACAAGTTATACCTAAAAATGCGGAATTTTTCCAAGTCCATTTAATAGCGGTCTATGGACTTGTCCTTTAGGAATCTATCTAACCCCTTTTTAAACTCCGTCAAGCTAACCGCCCGTACCACGTTCTCCGGCAACGAATTCCAGAGTCTAATTACACGTTGGGTGAAGAAACATTTTCTCCGATTCGTTTTAAATTTACCACACTGTAGCTTCAACTCATGCCCTCTAGTCCTATTATTTTTGGATAGCGTGAACAGTCGCTTCACATCCACCCGATCCATTCCACTCATTATTTTATACACTTCTATCATATCTCCCCTCAGCCGTCTCTTCTCCAAGCTGAAAAGCCCTAGCCTTCTCAGCCTCTCTTCATAGGAAAGTCGTCCCATCCCCACTATCATTTTCGTCGCCCTTCGCTGTACCTTTTCCAATTCTACTATATCTTTTTTGAGATACGGAGACCAGTACTGAACACAATACTCCAGGTGCGGTCGCACCATGGAGCGATACAACGGCATTATAACATCCGCACACCTGGACTCCATACCCTTCCTAATAACACCCAACATTCTATTTGCTTTCCTAGCCGCAGCAGCACACTGAGCAGAAGGTTTCAGCGTATCATCGACGACGACACCCAGATCCCTTTCTTGATCCGTAACTCCTAACGCGGAACCTTGCAAGACGTAGCTATAATTCGGGTTCCTCTTACCCACATGCATCACTTTGCACTTGGGCAGGCTTCTGGAACTTACGCGAACCTGGCCAATATTCTACCAGGGCCACGTTTATTTTTTTTAAAGCCCCCGAGCCCCTCTTTGCCCCCGACAATTGCTATCTTTCCTTCTTCCTCCCCTAGACAATGGCATGAAACCCTCCCCAAAAGGCCCCCCTGTCCCCCAGGTAGGCCCTCCTCCCAGCCTACCTGTAACCCTGGTGGTCTGTGGTGATTGCGGCAGCCATTTTCATTCAGCGGCTGCAAGGGACAGGAGTGAGGGGCCTGCGCTCCTGCTCCCAATGACCATCAGGGACCACCAGGGCTACAGGTAGGCCCGTGGGGAGAGCCTACCTGGATGGCAGAGGTGGGGGGGGCCCTATGGAGGGGTTCATGCAGTAGGCTCCTCTCTACTGTGGCACCATCCACGTCTGTCAACGAGGCTGTTTCTTCTTACAACAATACTCTATCCTCTGCCTTAGACACTCTTGCACCTTTGATGACCCGCCCTGTAAGGCGTACAAAACCCCAACCTTGGCTGACTTCTAATATCCGCTACCTACGTTCCTGTACCCGCTCCGCCGAACGCCTCTGGCGGAAATCTCGGGCCCTTGCTGATTTCTTACACTTTAAGTTCATGCTGACCTCCTTCCAATCTGCTCTTTTACGTGCCAAACAGGATTATTATATCCAACTGACCAACTCTCTTGGCTCTAATCCTCGACTTCTCTTCACCACATTGAACTCTCTCCTCAAGGTGCCCCTCCCCCAACTCCCCCTTCATTATCTCCTCAGACCCTTGCTGAATTCTTTCACAACAAGGTTCAAAAGATAAACCTTGCTTTCTCTACCTCACCACCTCTCCCTCCACTAGTCCGTTCCCCTCTCTCTCCTTCCCCTCATTCCCTTTCCTCCTTTCCTGAAGTTACTATTGAGGAAACTACACTTCTCCTTTCTTCCTCAAAATGTACCACCTGTTCCTCTGATCCCATTCCCACCCACCTTCTTAATGCCATCTCTCCTACTCTTATTCCTTTTATCTGTCACATTCTCAACCTCTCACTTTCCACTGCGACTGTCCCTGCTGCCTTTAAACATGCTGTGGTCACATCTCTCCTTAAGAAGCCTTCACTTGACCCTACTTGTCCCTCTAATTACCGACCCATCTCCTTCCTTCCTTTTCTCTCCAAATTACTTGAGCGTGCTGTTCACCGCCGCTGCCTTGATTTTCTCTCCTCACATGCTATTCTTGACCCATTACAATCTGGTTTTCGCCCTCTCCACTCAACCGAAACTGCACTTACTAAAGTCTCCAATGACCTATTACTGGCTAAATCCAGAGGTCAATATTCCATCCTCATTCTTCTTGATCTTTCCGCTGCTTTTGACACTGTCGATCACAGCATACTTCTCGATACCCTGTCCTCACTTGGATTCCAGGGCTCTGTCCTTTCCTGGTTCTCTTCCTACCTCTCCCTCCGCACCTTTAGTGTTCACTCTGGTGGATCCTCTTCTACTTCTATCCCTCTGCCTGTCGGCGTACCCCAGGGTTCTGTTCTTGGTCCCCTCCTCTTTTCTATCTACACTTCTTCCCTTGGTTCATTAATCTCATCCCATGGCTTTTCCTACCATCTCTATGCTGATGACTCCCAAATCTACCTTTCTACCCCTGATATCTCACCTTGCATCCAAACCAAAGTTTCAGCGTGCTTGTCTGACATTGCTGCCTGGATGTCTCAACGCCACCTGAAATTAAATATGACCAAAACCGAGCTTCTCATTTCCCCCCCCAAACCTACCTCCCCACTCCCCCTGTTTTCTATTTCTGTTGATGGCTCTCTCATTCTCCCTGTCTCCTCAGCTCGAAACCTTGGGGTCATCTTTGACTCTTCTCTCTCCTTCTCTGCTCATATCCAGCAGACCGCCAAAACCTGTAGTTTCTTTCTTTACAACATCCGTAAAATCCGCCCCTTTCTTTCCGAGCACGCTACCAAAACCCTCATCCACACCCTTGTCACCTCTCGTTTAGAGTACTGCAATCTGCTTCTTGCTGGCCTCCCACTTAGTCACCTCTCCCCTCTCCAGTCGGTTCAAAACTCTGCTGCCCGTCTCATCTTCGCCAGGGTCGCTTTACTCATACTACCCCTCTCCTCAAGACCCTTCACTGGCTCCCTATCCGTTTTCGCATCCTGTTCAAACTTCTTCTACTAACCTATAAATGTATTCACTGCTCCCCAGTATCTCTCCACACTCGTCCTTCCCTACACCCCTTCCCGTGCACTCCGCTCCATGGATAAATCCTTCTTATTTGTTCCCTTCTCCACTACTGCCAACTCCAGACTTCGCGCCTTCTGTCTCGCTGCACCCTACGCCTGGAATAAACTTCCTGAGCCCCTACGTCTTGCCCCATCCTTGGCCACCTTTAAATCTAGACTGAAAGCCCACCTCTTTAACATTGCTTTTGACTCGTAACCACTTGTAACCACTCGCCTCCACCTACCCTCCTCTCTTCCTTCCCGTTCACATTAATTGATTTGATTTGCTTACTTTATTTATTTTTTGTCTATTGGATTGTAAGCTCTTTGAGCAGGGACTGTCTTTCTTCTATGTTTGTGCAGCGCTGCGTATGCCTTGTAGCGCTATAGAAATGCTAAATAGTAGTAGTAGTAGTAGTAGAAAGAGTGTCATTGTTGAGAGGGCAGGAGGGGGCTTTTTCTTAATAATAATAAAGTTATGTGGCCGCTGCTCGATATTCACTGTCGGGACCCACATAACTAGGCCAGCCAAAGTTAGGACAGTTTTTGAGCTGTCCTAAATTTGGCTGCTTAGCTTTGCGGGTGCTGGCACTGAATATTACTAGCACCCGCATAACCCTGGACTCCTCCTTAACACCACCCCCTTACCGTCCTTGACCTGCCCCCTTTTTTTGGTGGTGGTCAAAGATGGTATTCAGTGGCACTGTCCACTTTAGTGCCACTGAATATTGGGGGGGGGGGGTAGATGGCGACAAGCGATTTAAGCAGGCAGGAGGCTCTCCTACCCCCTTAAATCACTTTGAATATCGGCCCCTGTATCTGAATTCAAGAAAGTGTGGGACAAGCATGAGGGGTCTCTTAGGGAAAGGAAGAGATAGTAGATGATATGGATGGGCAGACCAGATAAGCCATATGGCCTTTATCTGCCATCTACTCTGTTTCTATATGTTATGCGCATTACTTGGTGCACATAGGTATGCCAATTTACACCTTACCATTGATCTGTTGTAAGTGGTCGTGCCTAGATTTAGGCACACCAAGTTTATTCTACTATTCTGTAACAGAATTGGCATGTCCAGAAGCCATTATAGAACAGGAGACCCCTGCTTTACATCGGGACACCTAAAACAGGGCAACCTACTATAGAATTGCCACCTAAGTCTTTATTTCATAGATAGTGAATGGGGAAAAGTTAAGTGTGGTACTTGAGACAATGAGGAGGGTGAGGTGACATAACTAAGGTCTCAACGCACATCAATGGGAGAAGCAGGATGTGAACCCTCACTCACTTTTTTTTCCAGCCAGCTATTCTAACACTAGGCTATTCCTCTACTCTTAAGATGCTTGAGTTTAGGCACGTGTCAGGTAATTTTATAAATGGATGGTAATGTTCCCTCTGTAGCCGTACACCGTCTAGTTAGAAGCCACACCACAGTTCTGGTCTGCCATGCAGCAGGCACACTGAGACTTACCCCATCTCCTTCATGCCACTATCATGGATGCTGCTGCTGTACCAGACTAGTAGCAGCAGTGGCCAAACAAAGGACAGCCATTCTGGGATCGCACTGTGCAAACTCGCAGCTACTGGTCCCACCCTCTAAACTCCTTGTTCTGTAGCAGAAATGGCAGCCATGAATACTCACAGTGAGACTCATGGTGGCTGTCTTTTGTTTTGCCACTGCTGCTGCTGGTCTGGAGCAGTAGCGATGGTGGGGATGTTGTTTTCTTCGGAGTGTGCATGTTTGAGAGAGTGTATGTGAGAGAGAGTGTGTGTGTGAGAATGAGAGTGTGTGCAAGTGCGTATGTGAGACACAGTGTGTGAGTGTGTTTCACACAGATACAATGTGTGCGAGAGAGAGAGTGTGTGAGACACAGACTCTCTGTGAGACTGAGTGTATGAGACCAAGAGAGTGTGTGAGTGACTGTGTGACACATAGAGTGAATGTGATACAGTGTGAGACATAGAGTGTGTGAGAGACAGTGTGTTAGAAAGACATTGACTGTGAGAGTGTGTGTATGACAGAGATACCTTCCCCCCTCCCCTCTCTGGTGTCAGGCCCCCCTCCCTCCCTCTCTCTGGTGTCAGGCCTCCCCCTCTCGCTCTGGTGTCTGAGCGTTACTGTGCAGGACGCTGAGCTCTGGCTGTGCTTCAAGGAACTGACCAATCCTATTTAATAGAATGCACCTCCAACATTCTGAAGCCGAGAAACCTCATGTGGTTGGTCACTTCTGCTTGTGACGAACCCGGAAGTACTCGAGGACAGAGCTTACAGAGATGGAGCCTGAGCTTCAGAAGCTTCAAACCCTTCACTGAAGCCAGGGAGTCAGCTTCAGAATGTTGAGGTTGGTTTTTATTATATAGGATAGTACCAGTCCAAGTACAGATCCCTGGGACACTCCACTATTCATCCTCCTCCACTGAAAGAATTGGCCATTTAGCCCTACCCTTTGTTTACTATCCATCAACCAATTTTTAATCCACAAGAGAACATTGCTCCCATCCCATGGGTTTTAAAAATTTTCTCAGGAGTATCTCATGAGGGACTTTGTCAAATGCTTTCTGAAAATCTAGATACACCTCAACTGGCTTACCTTTATCCACATGTTTATTCATGCATTCAAAGAAATGAAGCAAATTGGAAGACTTCCCTTGGCTGAATCCAGGTTGACTCTGTCTCATTAAACCATGTTTGTCTATGTGTTCAGTGATTTTATTCTTTATAAATTGTTTCCACTATTTTGCCTGGCACTGACGTCAGGCTTACTGGTCTGTAATTTCCCGGATCACCCCTGGATCTTTTAAAAGTAGGCATTACATTCCAATCTTGAGGTACTGTAGACAATTTTAACAACAGGTTACAAATCACTAACAGCAGATCAAATTTGAGTCTTTTCAGTATCCTGGGGTGTATACCATCTGGTTCAGGTGATTTACTACAGATGCTCGATGGAAAGGTCAGAGAGAAGGTGCAGATGCTGGATGGAAGGGGAGAAATGGGGTAGACACTGGATGGAAGTGGGAAGAGAGAGGGGGTAGACACTGGATTACATTACTTTACATGACCTGTATTCTGCATTTACCTATCGAGTTCTATGTGGATCACAATAGCATCAAACTGTCTAATCAAATGCCAGACTAAACATAAAACATAAAATAAACAATAACAGTAGTCTAGTAGTCTATGATAAAATACCTTTCACAGGTATAAATTGTTGAAATAAAAATGTATTCAAACCCTTTCTAAATAAAAAAAAGTAATTAAACTCAGATTGTAAAGAAATTGGCAATGAATTCCAAATAGGAGCTTGGTATTAAAATGATGGAGGCAGAGAAAAAAGTAGATGGAAGTGGGGAGAGAGAAGGAACAGACACTGGATAAAAGTGGGGAAAAAAGAGGGCAGGCGGTAGATGGAAGTAGTAATGAGATGTAGCAGATGCTGGATGAAAATGGGAAGAGAGGGCAAATGCTGAATGGGAGGAGGAGAGAGGGCAGATGTTGCATGGAAGTTGGAAGAGAGAGGAGGCATATGCTAGAAAGAAATGGAAAGAGAGGGGAAAAATGCTGAACAGAAGTGGGGAGAGAGGGTAGATGCTGGATGGAAGGAGGGAGAGGGAGCAGATGCTGGATGGAAGGAGGGGGAGAGGCAAATGCTTGATGGGAGATGGGGAAAATGCTTGATGGAAGTGGGGGAGAGAGAGGGCATACACTGGATGGAAGGTAGGGAGATAGCAGACACTGGATGGAAGGAGGAAGAGAAAGAGGGCAAATAGAAGTGGGGAGAGAGGGGGCAGACACTGGAAGGAAGTGGGAATAGAGGGGGTAGACACTGGGTGGGACAGATAGGGGGCAAAGGCTGCATGGAAATGTGGAGAGAGGACAGATGCTGGATGGAAGGGGGAGAGAGGGACTGGAAGGAAAGGGGAAAAAGTAGGAACATGCAGTAGATAGAAGGGTCAGAGAGAAGGAACAGATGCTGGAAGGAATGGGGAGGGGACAGATGCTGGATGGAAGCATCAGCGAGAAGGGGCAGACACTGGATGGAAAGGGAGAAATGGGGTAGATGGATGGAAGTGCAAAAGAGAGGGGGTAGACACTGGATGGGAGAGAGAGTGGCAGATGCTAGATGGAAGGGGAGAGAGAGTAGACATTGGATGGAAGGGGAGAGAGGGCAGATTCCAGATGAAGTGGGGGGAGATGGGGCAGATGCTGGATGGAAGTGAGACAGTGAGGTAGCAGACACTGGATGGAAGTGAGAGAGGGCATATGCTGGATGGAAGGGGAAAGAAGGCAAATGCTGAATGGAAGTGGGGAGAGAGACGTAGCATACATTGGATGGAAGTGAGAAGAGAGAGGGCAGATGCTGGATGGAAGGCTGAGAGAGGACAGATGCTGGATGGGAGTGGTAGGAGAGAGATGGCAGTGGGGAGAGGGGAAAATGCTGGATGAAACTGGGGAGAGAGAAGGCAGATGGATGGAAGTGGAGAGAGGGCAGATGCTGGATGGAAGGGGAGGGGCCAATGCTGGATAGAATGAGGGAGAGAGAGAGAGCAGATACTAGGTGGATGGAGGAAGAGGGGAAGATTCTGGACGGAAGGAGAGAGGGAGCATGTGCTTGATGAATGGGGAAATGGGGCAAACACTGGATAGAGGGGGAGAGGAGGCAGACACTGGATTGAAGAAAAGTGAGGGGCAGATACCGGGTTGAAGTGGGGGAGAAAGAGACAGCAGGGAAAGAGGACAGATGCCAGATGGAAAGATAAACAGGGGGCAGACTTTGGATGGAATAGAGCAGAGAAAAAGGGGAGATTCTGGATGGAAGAGGGGAGAGAGAGGGCAGATGTGAGATAGCAGGGAGGGAAGAAAGGGTCAGAAAAAAGAAAGGGTACAGCTAGTGAGAGACTGGGGAATAAGAGAAAGTGAAATAGGAAAGCCTAGTAAAGAGATGTCAAGCTGTAGGCAGACACAGTAAAAAGAAGGAAATTGAAGACTGGATAGTAAGAAAGAATTAAGGGCACCTTTTACAAAGTGGCACTACTGATTAGCTGTGTGCCGAATGCAAAGAAGCCCTTTCAAATTTCGCATGGGCTTCTTCTCATTCAGTGCATGCTAATTGTTAGCACTGCTTTGTAAAAGGACCCCTAAATTTGTTGACAGGTAGAATAAATTGAAGAAAGCTGAAAGGAAAAGGAGGAAAGAAAAATGACAAATGGATAGAAAATCCTGGCAAGAGAGTTAAGAGATGATGATGAAAATCCAGAAACCATGACCAAAACAATAAATAAAATTAAGGGCCTCTTTTATCAAGCCATGCTGGTGGCTCTTGATGCGGTAATGACAACAAAGTCCATTCAGTTTGAATGGGCTCCATCGGCACTATCACATGGAACTGCTAGTGCGGCTTGATAAAAGAGGCCCTAAATGGCCAAACAACAAAAGTTAAAAAAAAAATATATATATATATATTTTTTTTGTTTGTTTAAAGTAGTGTGGTAGCTATGTTGATAAATGTTAATAAAAATACATAGAAAATGGAAATCATTTTAATTTTAACTCGCTCTTTTTATCTGTCCTCCCAGAGGATTGTTCTGGCTCTTGATGTTTAAACTGCAAGGTGTAAGTGGGATATAAGACCTGATGTTATGTTATACATTTTTACTGGACTAATTTTAATACTTCTTTGACTAACTTTCAGAGATCAAAACCTGACCTGAGGAAGGAGGTTTTGCCTTTAAAAGGTAAATAAAAAGTGTATTTAGTCCAATAAAATAGTATCATCTTATTTTGGCTTTATTTATATTTATTAATTTGTAATGTAGTGATTGGAATATGTCAGTTTTTAAAATTTACATCTGCACAGTACAGGGGAGACCTGCATCACCTTCTCTTTCTCTGATGTTGCACTGTATGTGGAGCCTGGCTTCTTGGGTGTCCAGTTTTTTGTCTACATATTTCTATTTTTAGTATGAGGTTGCTTATTCTTTCCTGGGTAAGGGTCTATCTGTGTTCTACATGTGTGAAAGAGACATGGTTTACTGTGCAGGATCAATCTGTACTAATCTGGCTTTTTTAGTTTTCCAGTAATTTTATTGTTGTTCTATCGCTCACTGCAGTGTTTGTAGTGCTGTTTTTTGTTAAGTAGGTCCTTGTGTGACTGGAAGTTACTGCTTTTTCAATTATAGCTCAAGGCAAGTTACATTCAGGTATAGGAGGTATTTTCCTATCCTTTACCTGAGGCAATGGGGGGTTAAGTGAGTTGTCAAAGATCTCAAAAAGCAGCAGTGGTATTTAAATTTCAGTTTCCCTGGTTCTCAGCCTGGTGCTCTATTAGGTACAGCTAATACAAATTATCTGTATTAGCTGTACCTAATGTTTGGTAACTGTATAGCAAACTAAAGGCTAGCAGAGGCGAAGCCCGGTGGACTTTGACAACCTATCAAAATCAATGATAGTTAACATAAGCATCGTCTGTCCCAGTATGGTGATGCTTATATTCTTATTTAATGGTTACCAGTAACCTCAGGATTTCTAGAACATCTCTGTTCACATATAGCCTACAGGAAGATGCTGGACTGCTGAGTTAGGGCTGACTGAGAGCCAAGTGTTAAAGTACCTGCATATATTTCCAGAATACTGTAAATACTATTCTGTTTAATATATTGTATTATTTTACTCTGCATTATTTTGATGCTTTGCTATATAATTCCCCATGTATGTAATACCATCAGTAACAGAGGGACTGGGGGAGGCAGCTGGTAGACAGTAAAGGTGTTCTTACTACTACTATCATTTATATAGTGCTACTAAATATACACAACACAGTACACTAAACACATAACAGATAGTCCCTGCTCGACAGAGTTTACAATCTAGACAGTCAAACAGGACAAATAAGGGATTATGGAATTACTTATGGTGGCAATGATTAAAACAGACATGGGTACTGAACTAGTGAACAGGAGTTAGGAGTTAAAAGTAGCCTTTCTTTCCTGCTTTGTTTAAAAGTGCCCCTACTGTCCTGTTTTTTTGTTTTTGTTAAAAGTGGTGCTTGTACAGGGGGATCAGCGTTCCCTCTAAGCTGCACTAAACATCCAGTAGCTGAGTAAAATTTAGAGTAACTATAAGCATAGTTAAACGTCAAGGTAAACAAGTAGGGAAAGCATGCAGAGCATGGCTCATGAAATTCTTTCCAACTTCCCTGTGAGTGTTTAATACATTTATGAGTGTGTGTATCTGTAAGAAGTGCTCATAAGGAAATGCAATAGAAAATATTTGCTCACGTCAACTCAGTCCTTAGAGCCAGGGCCGGCTTAACCTATGGTCCAGGTGAGGCTCTGGCCCAGGGCGCTGGAGATAAAGGGCACCATACACCTGAGCCCAAGATATCACTGGCCCTATAGTTTAAGCTGGCCCAGAGCTAACCTGGTGGTGCTGCATGTGCAGGGAAAAAAGAACAGCCGGCAATCCGCTTCCTCTTCCTGTCTCAGGTCACCTTCCCCATCTACCTTTAAAGGCAGTTTTCCCCTTCCAAACACAGATAGCGTTTCACCTAACACTACCCGCATCAGTGCCACGGAGTCTTCCTTCTGCCACATCCTGGCCCCTCCTTTGACATAACTTCCTGTTTCCATAGGGGTGCGGTGGAAGGAAGATGCAGGGGCTGATGCTGACAGTGTTAGGTGAAAAACTGCCGGTATTCAGGAGAGGGAAACTGTCTTTCAAGGTGGGCTGAGGTGTGGGTGTTGTCAGGGGGGGCATGCTAAAGGGAGGGCACCGAACCAAAAGTTGGCTCGGGGCAGCTTAGTCCCTTGAGCCAGCTCTGCTTACAGCACTGTTTCTCAACCCAGTTTTCGAGGCACACTTAATCCACCAAGTTTTCAAGATACCCACAATGAATATGCATGAGATAGATTTGCATGCACTGCCTCCTTGGTATGTAAAACTATTTCATGCATATTCATTGTAGATATCCTGAAAACCTGATGGGACTATCCACCTTATAATTGAAAGAGAAAAACGCCTAGATTTCGACCCAAATCGGGAGATAGACGTTTATCTCACAAAAACGAATAAATCGGTATAATGGAAAGCTGATTTTGGACGTTTTCAACTGCACTCCATCGCGGAAGCGTACAAAGTTGACGGGGGCGTGTCGGAGGCGTGGCGAAGGTGGAACTGGGGCGTGGTTATCGGCCGAGGAGAGATGGGCGCCTTTCGCCGATAATGGAAAAAAAGTATGCGTTTGTAGCTAGAATTTAGGGCACTTTTCCTGGACCCTCTTTTTTCACGAATAAGGCCCCAAAAAGTGCCCTAAATGACCAGATTACCCCCAGAGGGAATCGTGGATGACCCCCCCTGACTCCCCCAGTGGTCACTAACCCCCTCCCACCACAAAAAATGATGTTTCACAACTTTTTATTTTCACCCTCAAATGTCATACCCACCTCCCTGGCAGCAGTATGCAGGTCCCTGGAGCAGTTGTTAGGGGGTGCAGTGGACTTCAGGCAGGTGGACCCAGGCCCATCCCCCCCTACCTGTTTCAATTGTGCTGCTTAATGCTTAGTCGTCCAACCCCCCCAAACCCACTGTACCCACATGTAGGTGCCCCCTTCACCCCTTAGGGCTATAGTAATGGTGTAGACTTGTGGGCAGTGGGTTTTGAGGGGGATTTGGGGGGCTCAACACACAAGGGAAGGGTGCTATGCACCTGGGAGCTCTTTTACCATTTTTTTTGTTTTTGAAAAAGTGCCCCCTAGGGTGCCCGGTTGGTGTCCTGGCATGTGAGGGGGACCAGTGCACTACGAATCCTGGCCCCTCCGACGAACAAATGCCTTGGATTTATTTGTTTTTGAGCTGGGCGCTTTCATTTTCCATTATCACTGAAAAATAAAAACGCCCAGCTCACAAATTGTCGAATAAAACATGGATGTCTATTTTTTTCGAAAATACAGTTCGGTCCGCCCCTTCACGGACCCGTTCTCGGAGATAAACGCCCATGGAGATAGACGTTTTCGTTCAATTATGCCCCTCCACGTGTGTCTCAAGGATTGGGTTGAAAGCACTGCCTTGATGGGTGCCTATTTGGAGCCTATTCTGAAAAGAAAAGTAGGCACCTATATTTCTTTATAGATACTAGCACAACAGCTCAAGTACATGCCTATATTTTAGGTGCAAGCACACCAGTCATACAGCTGATATAAATACTTGCACCTAGATTGTGAAAGTATGTGCATTGATTATAGTATTTTGCATGTGCAACTTTAGTCGGTTTACAAAATCTGGGGGAATGTGTGCCCTGCCCATGCTGTCTAAACTCTGCCCATGTGCACGGCCACCTGCAAAGTACAAGCCATTGAATACTGATGTGTGATTACAGAATAGTGCATTGCCTGAAACTGCTCATCTATGCATGTGTCCACGTATTCATGGAAATGACTAGAATGCTTACATTTAGGCATGTACTTGCTGCTTAAATCTAGGCAGGTCCTTCTACATTTACCCTCTTAGTGCCACATTCATCACTGGTTACTATCTGTTTTATTAGCATTTAATTGATTGCTGTTTATTAGTTATATATTTTATTTATTGTCTGCACAATATCATTTATGTGGTACATCACTGTGTTCAAAAAATGCTTTCGGAACAGTGGGCTACAAACTATGAATTAAATCAAATAACTGGATCACTGAACAGTTCAAAACAGATCAGTAAATCTCATCCCCCTTCTGAAGGCACACCTAGCCAGTTGGGTTTTCGAACTCCACAAGAAATATGCAACAGATAAATTTGTATATAATGGAACTCCTCTGTCTGCAAATGTATCTCATACATATTCATTGTGGTGATCTTGAAAAGACAGCTGGCTAGGGGGGCCCTTTTACAAAGCCGTGTAAGCATCTACACACGCCTATGCGCCAAAATGGAGTTACCGCCTGGCTACCGTTTGGCTCTTGTGGTAATTTCATTTTTGGTGCACGTTTGATACGTGTCCAAAAATAATTTTTATTGTCAGGCACGCATATTGGGCATGCACCAAGTGGCATTTGACGAGCATAGGTCATTACCGCCCGGTTACCACGTGAGACTTTACTGCTATGTCAATCTGGCGGTGAGGTCTTGGACACAAAATGGACGTGCGGCAATTTTAATTTTGCCGCACGTCCATTTTTGGAAAAAAAATTTAAAAAGGTATTTTTTACAGGTGTGCTGAAAAATGATTCTGCACGCATCCAAAACATTCATCTACACTACCGCAGGCCATTTTTCAGTGTGCCTTTGTAAAAGGGCCCCTAGGTTTGTGTCCAGGAGTGGGCCAATACATGTATTTATGACACAAATGGATCGTGACTACCTCTCACCAATTGTTTTAACAGCAAGAGAAAAAGTGGATTTCCAGACTACATACTTGTGCTTCCTACAGCATTGAAAGACAACACACACATGCCAGGGTTTTAGTAAATCTTATTAATTAAAAATTTGTTCTGTCCACTCTACAATCTGCCTTTATATGCATACAATCTGATAACATCATTGCATTCTTATTACATTTATGCTCTTATGTACTGGATATTGCTCCTGTGAAATACCTTATCAGATGTACAGCTGAAGAACATAGCACATTTGCACCAATTTCACTGTATTTGCCCTATCAGAACTCTGCACTACAGAATGGAAGACACCAGCAACCTGTCTTATGACTTGACAGTTTGAACAGCTGAAAAGAATGGAAGCCCAGTTTAAAAGGTAGCATGTGAAAAAGGTAAATCATATGTGGTCTTGTACCATGAGTTTAGATAGTTCTTATGTTGGTCCAAAAAAAGGACATCACAACTTGCAAAAACATGTTTTTCTATATACCAGCACTAAAATATTATTAATACCAAAGAATGTTTACATCAGAACTAGGCGACTCCAGTCCTCAAGGGTCACAAGCTACTCTGGATTCAAGACATCCCTACTGAATATGCATGAGATACATTTACACACAAGAGAGATAGCACATGCAAATGTTTCTCATGCATATTCAGTGTACATATCCTGAGAACCTGACTGGCTTGTATCACTTGAAGACTGAAATTGCCTACCATGATCTATATTGATAACGAAGACGTAGTCACATTAGATTGTAATTTCTACAAGCAGATTAATGGCTGTAACTTTTACTTCAAATGTCTATTGCACCCATATTCTTAATTATAATTTTTGACCCTTTATCTCAATAATATTCACTTCCAGTCCTTGAGGACTACACACAGGTCAGATTTTCAGGACACACTTATTGAATATGCATGACACGTTTGCAGGCACGCTACCTCAATCAGATGCAAATCTATCTAAGCCTGAAATCCAACCAGTTTGTGGCCCTCAAAACTGGAAATAAACAGCACTGCTTTATGTTCAGTGTTTTAAGTTAAAGGTTTATCTAATTACTAGTCATTTATAGCACATTTTGTTAAAGTATGTGCTAGTTTGAAATATTCTAAAGGTCTACAGTACTAAGATATATCAGTATCATAATACACCAGGGGTGGGCAACTTTTTACACAGAGGGTCGCACTATCCCTGGGGGACCACACACATAAAATTCTCCCCCCCTCATATAAAATTGTCTCCTTCCACATAAAATGAACCCCTTCTCACACACACAGACATATAAAAATCCCTCCCACATAAAATTCTTTCGCCCACACATGCTGCCGGATTCTAAACAGCAAACCAAGAGATCCAAGCCGAAATCCAGGCATATTCTATAACAACGTGCATAACTTAATTGGCTTGACAAGCTAATCAGCATTGAAAACAGCACTTAACAAGTGATCATGAGTGAAGGAGTGGCCTAGTGGTTAGGGTGGTGGACTTTGGTCCTGGGGAACTGAGAAACTGAGTTCGATTTCTGGCACAGGCAGCTCCTTGTGACTCTGGGCAAGTCACTTAACCCTCCATTGCCCACCGCATTGAGCCTGCCATGAGTGGGAAAGCGCGGGGTACAAATGTAACAAAAATAAAATAAATCATGAGCACAAATTGGCAATAATTAGAATTTGCACACACAACTCACTAAGCATATTCTGTAATGAACTGCATCTAAATTCTAATGTGCGCAGTTCAAAAGGGGCATGGCTAAGGGCAGGGAAATGGACGTTCCCAAATTTACATGCATAGTTATAGAATATGGCCCAGTGCATGCAAATCTATGTGCAGGGATTTATGCCACATTTTCACTTGTGTAAATGGAGGCACATAGTTTTAGGCACTGGGATATCAACTAAGCATATTCTGTATATCGTGCCTAAATCTAGGTGCTGCTTATAGAATATGCTTGGGCGGAAATATTTATTACACTGATTTTTTTAGATGCCTTATATAGAATCTGGCCCATGGTGTCCTTCATTTCTCTTCTTCCCAATCTTCCTTCCCCAACTCCATGGTCTCCAGAATCTCTCTCCTTCCTATCCATCTTTAATCCACCTGTACCACAATTCATATGCCATGGTTCCCCTCTCTCTTTCTTGCCCCACAACCCATGTGCCACATTTCTCCTCTCTCTCTTTCTTGCCCCACAATCCATGTGCCACATTTCTCCTCTCTCTTCCTTGCCCCACAATCCATGTGCCCCAGTTCCCCGCGCTATCTTCCCTCCTCCCCCGATTCCAACATCACTCTTGTCTCTCTATCCCTCATTCACTGCAAGCAGATCTCCCCTCTCCCTTCCGGTCACATGGGACTGAAGAAAAGTACCTGGTCCAGATTGCTCAGTACCAGCAATTAACTTTGGCAAGGAGATGCCTTGGTGCCATATGCGCGAAGGCCCTGCTTGACCTACTCTCTCTGACATGTTCCGCACATGTTGGTATGTGACAGTGGATGAGGGACCAACAGGTCCTTTACGGTTGTGGTATCAAGGTTCCTGCACGTTGAAATTAAATTGCTGGTACTGTGGGACTGGGAGGGGAGATCTGCTTCCGGGCTGAATAAAATTTGTTGTTGGGTCACAGATTGCCCACCCCTGTAATACACTAAAGCATGACAGTGGCAGAATATTTTTAGAAAAATTACAATACAATTTTTTTTCACTTTTTTTTAAGATTTTCATCTGGATGTTCACAAGTTCCTGATATGTTTTGCTGGCAGCTGAAACAACAAACAACACAAAGAAGAGAACACATGACAAGATAATGATGTCACTCATAAGTGTAAGAAGTGGTCTCACACTGATAAGCAACTTGGGAGGGATCTGGTGACCACTAGGGTAATAATGGTTTAGTGAATAGGTAATGGGCTTCTGGAGAATATAAAGATGCAGAAAAAGAAATGGGAATGAAAGATAATTGTGTATGTCTTCTATCGATGAATCAACTAAATACACAGCGAGTCTTTTTAAATTCTATAGCATAAAACCGTCTCTATAACATCCATTGCAATTAGAACTTAATTTAGTATTGAAGAATCTTTTTTTCAAACATCCATTAACATGATTGTGTTTCCAATATAATCCACAATGCTTCAGGGAGAACTCCAAATTTTTATCCAATTAGCATCAAAATATAATTGGTCCAAACCAGGGGCGTAGCCAGACTTCGGTGGGAGGGGGGGTCCAGAGCCTGGGGTGAGGGGGCACATTTTAGCTCCCCCCCGGCGCCGACGACCCCCCCTGCCATTGCCGACCCCGCCAGCACCACCAACTTTACCCCCCCCTGCCGACGACCCTCTCGACCCCCCCCCCTCCCGCTGCCAACCTGCCGTCGCCTACGTTTGCTGGTGGGGGACCCCAACCCCTGCCAGCCAAGGTCCTCTTCTTCTCGCAAAAGGCTTCCTTTGGGAAAAAAAGAGGACCTCGGCTGGCGGGGGTTAGGGTCCCCCGCCAGCAAAGGCAGGCAACAGCGACAGCGAGTTTGTGGTGGTGGGGGGGGGGGGGGGTTGAGAGGGTCATCAGCAAGGGGGTCCAGGGCCATATCTACGAGGGCCCAGGCCCCACGTAGCTACGCCACTGGTCCAAACATGTTGGGATCCTTTTAATAACATGTGCTAACCATTAGTGCATGCTAAATGCCATGCAGCCCATTATATTTCTATGAGCTATATAGCATTTAAGACCAAATTATGTAAATAGCATCTAAAATGTAGAGGTATCCAATTAAAGCACTTAGCACTATTCTATATAATGCACTTAAAGTTAGGAATGGTGCATACAATAACGCATAGGACTGGGGAATGCACCTAAATTTAGGTGCAGCCATTTACACCACTGAAAACCTTGTGTAAATACCCGTGTCTAAATGTAGACAGGTTTCCCCGTTCTATAAAAATGCACATAAATTCGAGTAACACCCCAATACACCCACACTCCTCCCCATGCCTCCTTGTCAGCTACTCACGTTAGAATCTACACATGCCTCTTTTTAGAATATCCCTAAAAAGAATTGTGCATAAATTCCAATTATTGCCGATTAGTGATGATATTTGGTTGTTATCGGTCAATTATCATCGATTGGCTTGTTACTCAATTGAGTAGCGTGCGTTCATTGGTCATGCACATAATTTAATGCGTGCTACTTGCTGTGCCTTGTATAGAATCTTGGAGTTAGTGTGCACTAATCATTAGCGCGCCTTAGTAAGAGGACTCCTTCATTTCCAGAAATCTGGAAATGGAGAGTTTGGAATGACTATATTTAGATGCTAGTTGGATGAAAATTTGGAATACACTTTGAAGCAGAGTGGATTATGCTCTAGATGAATGACACTGACCACAGTCTAATATTTGACTCGTTTAAGGAGGCAATTCAATAACAGGGCACCTACAAATAGGTGTTCAAAGAGCACCTTGTAGGAGCTTATCTTATAAAGGAACACAGGCACTTTCTATAGAATAGAGTTGGCATAGTTTTAGTGCTGCACACAAAGGGCTAGATTCTATATACGGCACCGAAAAATACCTACATAATCGGTATTCTAAAAGCCACGTCTAAAGTTTGGCATGGTTTATAGAACACATGCTTAAGCAAGAGAGTCATGCATAAATTTAGGCACATCCATTTGCACCAATGAAAACCTGGTGCAAATGGCTGTGCCTAAATTTACAAGCAGAGCATCATTATTCTGTAATTACATGCGTAACTCAAAGCCATGCCCCCATTTCAGCACTCCATTTTTTAGACCGTACGTAAATTTTAGGTATGGAGCCCATGACTAATTTTAAGCGCATTGGTCCCAATTAAATCTAATTAGTGCCAATAATTGCTTGTTAAAAAGCCAATTATTGGCACTAATTGGCTTGTTATTCAATAAATTGCACATGCAAATTGGGAATGTGCTTAAATTTGCATGCACAATTTTTGCCAACCTTTATAGAATCAGGGGGAAAGTATTCCATAAGTTACATTTGTAAGTTTGGGTCCCAGCCATGCTCTCCTACCCCACAAACATCCCTTTGTAAATATGTGCTATACATGTATTATGCCTTCTTACAGAATAGCACTTAGGTGGCATATTGGCATCTACAGGGTACTATTCTATGCATTTGCAAATATTAGCATCTAGTATATAGCACTGCCCCATAAATGTAATTTATGAATATTCTGTTGAAAATTGCCTTGAACTATGGTTGGGTGGTGTATGTTTTTAAATTAAATTTGTTGGGGGTTTTTCTTATGGCATGACTAGCTCTAAGCTTTTCGTTATTCTACATGTGTGGTTCTCAACCCAGTTCTCAAGACACACTGTCAGCCTGTTTTTCAGAATATCCACAGTGAATATGCATGAAACCAACTTGCATTCAAAATGGAGGCATCTCATGTACATTCATTGTGGATATCCTGAAAACCAGACTTAGTGGGTAGGGTCCATGGACTGCGGTGAGAAACAATTTGTTCTAAGCAAACTAAACATGTGACCATTTGCTCCCCCACCTCATTTCAAATCTATTGTATGATGCAATTTTCAGGATCCTGGCTCACTTCTTATAAGGCCTAATGTCAAAGGACTACCTGGCCAATTCATATCTTTAGCATTTTAGACTTCCTGACCCTTAATAGATTCTAGGAGAGTGAAAATTCTAAGACAGAAAACATCTTGGTGAACAGTGAAACTCTTTAGAAGAATTATATATAACAATAACCTTAAAATATGTATTTTCTTGCAATTTGGGAAATAAAATTTCATGCTTAGGTAACGTAAAGTCTCACAGAAGGCTTTGATAAATAACATTCCAGCCTAAATCTAGTTCATATTTCCAATGCTTTACTTTCTTATTTTTCTTTGTTTCTTCTCTTTTACCTCGATTCC
Source organism: Microcaecilia unicolor (assembly GCF_901765095.1). Taxonomy (NCBI): domain Eukaryota; kingdom Metazoa; phylum Chordata; class Amphibia; order Gymnophiona; family Siphonopidae; genus Microcaecilia; species Microcaecilia unicolor. The sequence goes on along the minus strand of NW_021963273.1, from coordinate 80,267 downwards.
TCCTGATATTTCTCTAGCTTTATCCCTATCTACTCTACGCTTTCTTTGCCTTTTGCTTAAAAATGCAGAAATCATTTTAACTTGCCAATGAAAGATGGCCATTGTCAGTACTTTGCAGGTACTTTTCTAAGCACCTTGAGCATGTACAACAGAGTTTTACAAGGTTATGTACATGCTTATAAAATTACCCAGGGGTATACGCAAATAAAAGTAGGTGATGGGACACATAGCATCCACCTTTGGGCCCTATGCATTTAAAGTGCAAAGTGACTGGTGGTCACCAGGTACTGTCCAGCAAAGCTATAAAGGCATAGACAACTAGATGTATGGGCAACTGTGTCATTAGTTTTTGTAGCTGTTTTAAACTATTATATAATTTGATGATAAGACATGGAAGGGTTAGAGGGACTGGGTGTCAGATTAAGTATACTTTTATGCTCATGTAAATAGACTAGGAAGATAACAAAGACTGTCTTCGATATAGAGTGATGATATCTTACAAGTGTACAAGTTTCTGTAGTTGGCAGCCAGGATAGATCTTACCAGAGTAGAATTTGACAGATTGGATGAGTCAACTGGTCTTCACCTACGGTCGCTTAGTATGTTATATACCTTACTGTGATTAAATATGTTACCCAGGAGTTAGCTGTTTTTTTTCAGTACTCTTGATTGGTACATTGAACCTTTGCATACCTATTTTAAGGGTTTGTTGATCTGAGCACAATTTTCTTCCATGCTCTCACACAATCATTTGCCAAGGAAACAGATTCTACTTTCCTCAGTTAAGGAAAATCCCATTTCCACATGGTAAGAATGAAGGGTCTCTAAAAATTGGCAAATTGGCAACAGTGTTTGGTCTTCTTGCTTTCTAACCCTATTCGTATTCAGACCTTGAACTCTAACACATTTGTTTTTCGTTAAACTGATATACAATCAAAACAGTTCATTGTGAAAGTGCATTGCAAATATGCCTTTGTGCAGCAGAAAGCAGTACAATACTTGTTCATAAATACGTTTATACATGATTTTGTACAACAGTAGTCTCACTGAAAGGACTTCTCCGCTCTGCTCCATAGCAGTACATTTTGGGCACAATCGTTCGGTTTCTTCCATTTTCTCTTCTTGTAGTTAGAAAGCAACAACAGTGTTCACCCCCTGCCCCCTACAGTCCTATCAATAGATGAAGGAAACATATAGCTCCATACAGTTGACAAATACTGGGGAAAGAGACTGCACAGGTGACAGAGTGTGGATGCTGCACTCTATCAAAACATTAAAGATTTAGAGTTGGTAACTGAGGCTAGTAATAACATTAACAGAGAGCCTCTTCATCCAGAACAGACTTTGCATGGAACCTCTGGACCATTCTGAAAGCCAACCCTTTTGGATGATGACGTCAATAATAAGGTAGAACGCTTCATTTACATTCAAACTTTGTCCAGTGTGGATTATGATACCTACACATCATCTAGTTATCAGGAGTACACTATGAACAGTAACAAATGGAATATTTTCCTTCTGCAGCCTGTTCCATTGCAACTGTTTTATAACCACATATTAATTGTAAGTCCATACTTTAATTATGCTAGTTTTCAGCTTCAGTATATGAACCTGCTTAAAAATATGACAATTTAATTTTTTAAAGCTCTAGATATAAAGACTTTTTTTTTTTTTTTTGCTTTTCTGGAACTCTTATGGTCAGGCATGGCTCTAACCCTCCACCAGGGCATCGTCTAAATCTCTCTGTACACCATCTGACGGGTGCATGCAGGACAAGCTGGAATCACTTTCTAGGCTTGTTTTTGAACCTCCTTTTCTACTTTTTTCATGGGCTTAACATAAAAATACATCACTTGACTCATAACCTATGCAATGAAGAGTTCAGAGCTCTTCACTGCAAAGAACTGAATAGGTTTTTCTCCCTTCAAACAATAATGGCATTCATGTGACAATCAATTACCAAGAGTAGCTGTTCAAGCTATGGATATTCAGATAGTGAATCCAACCTATCAACATTTAATCATGCTCATCTTTTTAGTATTTTAATGGTCAGTATTATATACTGGAGGTTCCTGGTTTAGGAGGGAAAATGCCAAGTACGGACTGCTGACCAAATCCATTTGAAAGAGTTTGTTCAGCGTTTTTTTTTTTTTTTTTTTGAAGTAGTAGGCACTGAACTACCTGCCACTGCAATGTTGTAGGTCCTCCACAGTGCTCAGTGACAGGCTTTCAATCCTGAAACATAAGGGGATTCATGCTGTGGCCTACATATGCACTCCTGTTGCTCAGGGAACTCTATAAAGTCCGGGGCAGGTAGGCCTGACAAGATTGTCACAGACTTGTTCCAAATAGTGAACGTTGGGCACACAGGAAGAACAAAGGAAATGTCAAAAGTATGGAGGTGCAGGCAGTTGGCGGGGTCATAGAAGGACAGCGTGTTGTTATCGTAATCCAGGAGGACACCGAGGCGCTTCAGCTGCAGCTGTGCATCCACCAGCATTTCCTTGTTGTTGTGCCGCACCACAAAGTTGTTGTTACAGCGAGAGAAGACCCAGGAGGAAGAGTTCTTACCTATCCACTCATTCTTTGGCGCCGATTTGTAGGCAATTCCAATGGCATACCTAGTAGAAGAAAAACAATGTTAAATTCCTATAAGAGTGATGCAGGTACCCAGTTTCTATAGATAATAAAAATAACAGACCAAGACTGACTATATCATGTTTATGCTGCCCAAATGTGAACAATTCAAGTAACAGAAGACATTGTGAAATGAATAAAAAATACAGTTCACATGGACTCTTCAAGTGTTTTGCATGTTCCCTTTGGTTTTTCTTTGAAGCTTTAAAATGAGGCTATTAGAGTGGTAGGAGATGCTTAAAACATCAGTAGCACATAATTGCTTGAACCTGGTCAACTAGAAATAAGACCCTATGGTGCTCATTTTCAAAGTTCTTAGACTTACAAAGTTATGTGGAGGGGTCATTTTCGATAGTGCGTCTAAGTCAGACTTTGGACGTTTTGCACTAAACATACCATAGTCGAATAGAAAATACACCAGTTTTTAGGAACGTCTTTCTTTTTTCAAAAATACAGTTTTGAACAAGGTTTTGTGCTTTACGCATTTATCTTTTTAGGCCACTTTTGGAAAAAAAAAACCCAACACAAATTAAAAATGCACAAAATCAAGCTATTGGGATGTAGAAGGGGCCAGCATCTTTAGCAGACTGGTCCCTCAGATATCCCAGAAGACCAATGGGGCACCTTAGGGGGGCACTACTGTGGATTTCATATAAATGCTCCCAGGTACAAATCTCACTATTGCTCCCTTATCTTGTCTGTTGAGCCCTCCAAAACACACTACCACCAACTGTACACCAGTACAATAGCCCTTATGGGTGAAGGGGGCACCTATATGTGGGTACAGTGGGTTTCTGGTGAGTTTTGGAGGGTTCACAGTTTCCACCACAAGTGTAACAGGTAGGAGGAGGCATTGGCCTGGGTACACCGGTCTACAGTGCACTGCATCCACCACTAGACTACTTCAGGGACCTGCATGCTGCTCTAACAGACCTGGCTATAACATCTGAGGCTGTCATAGAGGCTGGTGACTACTATTCTTACTCACATTTTTGGTGGGTGGGAGGGGGTCAGTGATCAATGGGGGAGTAAGGCGGGGGGTCATCCCTGAATCCTTCCAGTAGTCATATGGTCATTTATGGCACCATTTTGTGCCTTATTCATTAGAAAAAAACAAGTCTAGACATTTTGATTTTGTTCTATTATGGCTGTAAAACGTCCAAGTGTTAGGCATCCTCCAATCCCCCTTCGAAACACCCCCGACACTTCCCTTGTGATTTGGACACATTGCAAATGAAATGCATAAATAGATGTCTGCAAAACAGGTTTTGAAAATACCGATTTGGACGTTCTGAGAAGAAATCCGTCCAAATGTTGTTTTATGCCACTTTCTAGATGTTTTTCTCATTCGAAAATGAGCCCCATCGTAACCTATAGAACTTTGTAAGTCTAAGTTCTTTGAAAATGAGCTCCTTTGTCTAATTTATCCAACTTGTTTATTTTGCCCCATATATCTGAGAAAGGACAGTCATATACTGAAGACAATTTTTGGAGGCTACATTGTACATCTGGCTGCTAGAGTATTCTTCAAATATTTCCAAACTGCAGTCCCATCTCTCTGCTTGCACTGCGAAAATGTCAGCTCTTATTTCCTAGGTATCAAGGGATGCGCTCAAGGGTTCCAGAAATTCGCTGAGCAGAAACAGGGAAAGAAGGCTGACTGTAACAGGTGCTAGTGAGAATGAGGAAGCAAAATGATAAAAAAGACACAATAAACCTGTGGAAAGAAACACAAAAGCCATCTAGGGATGAGGGCAGATGTTTTGCAATATTTTATGGCTATTTATAGGGTTGTGTATGCTGATTTAAGTTACAAAAATATGAGTGTATTGTAAAATAAAATGCTATTGATGGGCAGCATATCAGGAAATGAAAGATTATGGCTGGCGGAAAGCAGAAAGATGATAGGGCTAACTCTTTGCAAATGTGTCTACACTATGAAATATTAAAATGATTGCATGACATAGAACACCACGAGGTGCATTTTAGAAAGGACATACAAATTGGAATTGAGACATCCAGGTTGAGGCATCTCAAGTTCCACTAGTATTTTGGAAAAGGATGTACAGCTAAAAGACATGGAGAAACAGACATTTATGTGAATCCACTTTAGAATCATAAACACCTATCAACGGATCAAAATGGGCATATAATTATATCAACCATTTTAGAAACATAAATGTTTATTGTCATAGAGCCTGATATCTATTTCCTGTTTGCTTCTGGAGGGTGTGGGGGGGGAACGGGACACCAGCCACTGGGGAACTAAGGGGACAACCTCCCCTAATCCTCCAGTGGAGAGATGCTCAATATAAAAACTTTTCTGAAACCTAGACATCCAAGACAGTAGCTGTAAATTCAGTGTCAATCTTTTTGGACATACATGTGTACTCCCCTTCTGAAATGGGGAATAAAGGTTTATTATTTAGGACTGCTGTTGGCCCATTCAAAACATGCCCAGGCCACACCGTGTTACCATATGAACGTTTTAGAGTTTTAGATGTGTACTGTATATATTGGCCTTCGGGATTTAGATGTTTATGCCACATAAATGTCTAAATGCTGGTTTATGCACATCTAAAGTCCAATTTGCACTACTAAAATAAGCATGTACACAAATAAACGTGGAGCCCTTTTTTGCATAAGACATTTCCCCCGGTTTACTAAGCTGTGCTAGCGGCTGTGGTACATTAATGCTGACACATCCCATTCACTTTGAATGGCTGTATTGGCAGCCGCTAGCGCAGCTTAGTAAACAAAGAGGTTAGGTAGAAACTGGGACATTCAATTCCCCTGGTATTTTAAAAAAGACTGACCCATGCTCTGTCCACTCACCAGCCTGGCACTATCTGGATATTTTTGGGGCAGTGAGTCATGATTTTAGCTGCGGAAAATTGCCCGAGAGCCTGGCCAGCTGCAGTTATACAGATGGCAAGTGCTGATATCTGGTCAAGCTCTTCTGAATATTAAAGAGCCATATTCCAGGCAATTATATATATCTAATTAGATAGATAAGTGAATACACAACCCTGAAAAAGAAATTCTTACATTTCAAAGGTAATAGACATTACCAAAGAGCTAAGCACAAACTACCCACTAATTATATTGGAATAACTGGAATGCAGATGTGTCACTTCAACCCTGACCATTGTTGGAGGTCCCAGAAGAATCAGATTTGAGGTTGTAAGATTCATTTTCAAAGACCGAGTGTGTTCTGGAATTTCTCTGGATGCCTAGAAGGCACCATCTGTTTCTCACACTGTTTAGCAGAAAGACATGGCACAAATGTCTCTAAGGGTCATGCTTACCATGTGTAAAATCAATATTATATATCTTCTGAAATATATACCCATCAGGCTACACTAGAGAAAAGCCTTATTCTTGAGTCTGTAGTTTAATATCTGGTTGCCAGAAGAAATGAAACTTGAAGTGCACAACTCATGTGTTGTTTCCGTTACACCCACTCAGACTACATGTCAACCCCAATGAGCAAGTTAAATCAAACAGCTTTACAAATGTCTTTAACTCTGGAAAACTACTAAGCGTAAGTGATAAGACACTACCGTTTTCAAAATTCTGCTGCTAGCAGGGTTTTACTTTAAAATGTTTGGTAACCCCATTTACATCACAGTGAACCCTAACACATATATGAAGATAAGGAAACTTTTCATTAATTAAATATGTAGTTGAACAAATATGGCACTGTAGTACCGACAGGATATGGGCCTTAGATCCTCCTTAGACCACAAACTATTACAAACCATAATACATGCTCTAATAATTAACAGATTAGATTACTGTAACTCCCTCTTTGCCAACATCCCACTAGTTCATTTGAAACATATCCAACTTTTACAAAGTACAGCAGTAAAAATGTTATGTGATGCAAAATGGTCAGATCATGTTAGTTCCTTGCTGGTGGAGTAGTACTGACTGCAGTAGGATAAAATTTAAAATACTTATGTTGATGCACCATATTCTATTGACAAGTTCCCCAGTTTCTCTCTTACAATTAGTATGCTGTTTATGATCGCCTCAAGCTATTTTGCTAGTTGTACCTTCTTCGCTGATGTTAAGATTTGAGTCCTCACAATGTGCATATTTTTGTTTCCTGGCCCCTTCATTATGGAACTTATTTGCAGACTGAGCACTCATTATCAAAATTCAAATCTGGGCTCAAACTATTTGGACAATTCTTTCCATGCTATTAGTCTCATGATTCTTGTTTCTTTATCTGCTCCCCAACTTCTGCATCACCCTTTCTGGACGAGGTCTATCAGTAACTGATATTATGCAACCCCTCTTCCTTTCCCTAATGTGTTTGTGGTATAATAGTCTTCTTTTTATTTGATTTGTCTTGTTTTGTTTGTCGGTTTTCCTACTTTTGTAAACTTCCTTGATGTGCTTTCTTGTTGTGAAAGGCACAATATCAAATGTGTCAATAAATATATAAAAATTATAATTTGCTTGTATTATATAGCTGGTTGATAAAAGCAGACCGGAGATGTATCAAATCTATCCCTACAGTTAATTCTATGTTCTAGTATTAAGTACATATGTATTGCCATACTGGGAAAGACCAAAGGTCCATCAAGCCCAGCATCCTGTTTCCAACAGTGGCCAATCCAGGTCACAAATACCTAGCAAGATACCAAAAAAGTACAAAACATTCTATACTGCTTATCCTAGAAATAGTGGATTTTCTCCAAGTCCATTTAATAATGGTCTATGGACTTTTTCTTTAGGAAGCCATCCAAACCTTTTTAAAACTCCGCTAAGCTAACCGCCTTTACCACATTCTCTGGCAACGAATTCCAGAGTTTAATTATTTATTTATTTTTATTTGTAGCATTTGTATCCCACATTTTCCCACCTATTTGCAGGCTCAATGTGGCTTACATTTGCCGTAATGGCGGTTGTCATTTCCGGGTAACAGAATTACAAATGGTATTGCATTAAGGAGCATACATACATGGTAACATACATGGTGCATACATACATGGTAACATATATGGAACAGTGTATATGGAACAAATCGTGGTATATATATATATATATATATATATATATATATATATATATATATATACACACCATATGAATACATACATGGTAAAGAATAAATTATGGTAGTGCATATTACATGTAGTTACATGTTGAGTGGAGAAAATTTTTCTCCAATTCGTTTTAAATTTACTACATGGTAGCTTCATCTCATGCCCCCTAGTCCTAGTATTTTTGGAAAGCGTAAACAGACGCTTCACATCTACCCGTTCCACTCCACTCATTATTTTATAGGCCTCTATCATATCTCCCCTCAGCCACCTTTTCTCCAAGCTGAAGAGTCGTAGCCACTTTAGCCTTTCCTCATAGGGAAGTCATCCCATCCCCTTTATCATTTTCGATATATGATGGAAATATATGCAGTCAAGCTAAAAACCATTCCATTTTCTGAAAATTTGTGTTAGATATTAAAATATGATCCCACAATCTGTATTTTAACGTTACTTATGTTACCTTATATAGCATTACAGTACAAATTCACACAGGTTCAAGATGGTGTGGAGATATTCTGGAGCCCCTGTTCAGACAAATTCCAATTATTTTTTTCTACTGCATTTAATATGGGTAAGAGGAACGTAAAGCTAATCCTGCTTTAACCCTTCATTAAGTTTGAGCATCATGGACTCCATCAATCGAGTGCCAGCATCAGGGCTGAGTTTACCTGCCAAAGCTGGGTAGCACCTGTCCTGCAGATTGTGGAGGTTTCTTTTTAAGCTAGCAGTGAAGCAACAATTGTTTGGAGTCTGAGGATAGGTCTAGAGTGCCCCCAAGCATTCCTTTTCCTCATAGGCGTAGACTGGGGGGGGGGCGAGGGGGGGCAATGCCCCCCCAAACGACGAGGCGCCGCCGCGCCATTAGTTAAAAAAAAAAACACATGCAGGCACGCGCTCCTCTCCATCCGCTTGGCTTCCCTGCCCTCTCTGTCTGCGTCCCGCCTTCCTCTGACGTCAGAGGAAGGCGGGACGCAGACAGAGAGGGCAGGGAAGCCAAGCGGACTGAGAGGAGCGTGTCCGTCTACCCCTCTCTCTTCCTCCCTCCCTCCGGCGCAGGCAGCAGTCTTTTTCAGCGTTCCTGGCAGCGGTAACGATGTACACGCTGCCTTCGGCTCTGCCCCAAAGCCTTCTCTTCAAGTTCCTGTTCCCGCATAGGTGGGAACAGGAACTTGAAGAGAAGGCTTCTGGGGCAGACCTAAGGCAGCGTGTACATCGCTACCGCTGCCAGGAACGCTGAAAAAGCTGAAGACTGTTTGCCTGCGCCGGAGGGAGGGAGGAAGAGAGGGGGTAAACGGAGTCACGATCTTGGACCTCGCGGGGGGGGGGGCAGTAGAAGGAAGATGGATGGAACTGGGAGGGGTGGGGAGCAGAGGGAAGATGGATGGTACTGGGAGGGGTGGGGAGCAGAGGGATGGACCAGGAGATGGATGGGATTGGGAGAGGTCAGGCACAGCAGAGGGAAGGAGCAGAAGATGGATGGGATGGAGGGATGGTGAGCAGAGGGAAGGAACAGAAGATGGATGGGACTGGGAGGGGTGGGGAGCAGAGGGAAGGAGCAAGAGATGGTTGGGACTGGGAGGGGTGGGGAGCAGAAGGAAGGAGCAAGAGATGGATGGGACTGGGAGGGATGGGGAGCAGAGGGAAGGAGCAGAAGATGGATGGGACGGAGGGATGGTGAGCAGAGGGAAGGAACAGAAGATGGATGGGACTGGGAGGGGTGGGGAGCAGAGGGAAGGAGCAGGAGATAGATGGGACTGGGAGGGGAGGGGAGCAGAGGGATGGACCAGGAGATGGATGGGATTGGGAGAGGTCAGGCACAGCAGAGGGAAGGAGCAGAAGATGGATGGGACGGAGGGATGGTGAGCAGAGGGAAGGAACAGAAGATGGATGGGACTGGGAGGGGTGGGGAGCAGAGGGACGGAGCAGGAGATGGATGGGACTGGGAGGGGTGGGGAGCAGAGGGAAGGAGCAGGAGATGGATGGGACTGGGAGGATGGGGAGCAGAGGGAAGCCTACTGGAAAGAAGAAACTGCATAAAACAGAAGACACTGGGACCAAAGCGAATAGAAAAACTAAATGATCAGACAACAAAGGTAGATAAAAGTATTTTATTCAGAATTTATTAATTGAAATGTGTCAGCTTTTTGAAATGTGCATCTGTGATATTTTGCCTGTAAATTTCAATTCCTTCCTCCATATTAGCATATTCATTTGCATATGTATATATGCAAATGATATGCTAATATGCTCCGCCCATTCTTTGCCCCCCCAAATGAAACAGTCAAACTACGCCTATGCTTTTCCTCCATCGATGAGAAATTCAGGGGAAGGTTCCCCAATTTCTGATGATGACTACAGGGTGAGTGGGGGCTCGAGTAAATTGTCAACTTGAGACTGCATTGTCCTCATTGTTTATAAGAGCCACATGAGCTGGGTGCACAGGCAGAGTTGCTGGGTGCACAGGTAAACATATCTCCTAACAGGGACCTCTTCATTACTTGGGTCCCAGTGTACCAGCTGCCTCCATCTTCCCCCTGTAGATCTGCCCCTTCTCTTAACCTTGATGTGCAGCCACTGCTGGAAACCCCCTTCAGAAAAGAGAACAAGCTCCCACTGTGACTGTGTTGGCAGCACTAGAAGCCTTGAAGACATACAGGGAATTACAATTATCTCCTAGAAGGCTTTGGCTACCATCTGGACCCTAGCAAAACTATTTGTGGAGGGTTAAGCTGGATGAATGTCTCCTGTTTTTGAGAAGTGAATGCAAACTTTGCTCATAGTCCTGGATGCATAAAAAAGGAGAACTTCAGGTCAGTGGCAAGGTTGATCCAGTTTCAGGTACAACTTGTAGGATTATTCTGAGGGCTCCACAGAAAATTACCCTAAAGTAAGTTTGCCATCCTGTTTTGAAATCAGAAGTATCTGCGCCAATTAATACCAAAGACCTCTGTAATTTCTTTCAAAACTTTCTGTGGCCAAGCATAAAAACTGGAGAATCATTCTATGACCCAAGAATAGAAGAGGCAGGTAATATCCTTAGAGGCATGAGTACTTTATGGATAGTTATTCAAAGCAATTTAAACAGCCCTGGCTGCTTGTGTGGGGCTATCCAGGAATATTCAGGAGCACTTAACTGGGTAGTATCACTGAATATTCCCTGTAACCGCCTATGTTGAAACTGGGGGCGGAGTTAGGGAGGGGCAGTTATATGATTTTATAATCCATTAGGCTGATATTCAAAACAAGTTAAGAGGGTAGGAGGGAAATCAGAAGGGGTGAACATTGGTGAAAAGTTATGCAGGTCCTGGCCAATATTCAACCCGGGTCCGCATAACTGTCTTGTGCGGGCCCCGGCTAAATATTGGTTGGGACCCGCATAAGCTCCGGCAGCCAGGACATCTACAATTAGCCCTGGATATTCAGTGCCGGTGCCCAGATATGGGCAAAGTTGGTGAATGCGCACTCTTTTGAAAGAGGGAATGCTATGAACGAAATTCTATACATGGTGACTAAAAAAATCAGCACTGAACAAAATAGCACAGTGTTATTCTATAAATGGTGCTTAAAGTGAGGTGCCTACATTTAGGTGTGACCATTTACACCAATGAAGCCTTGATGTAAATCCCTGCACCTACATTAGGCATGGATTCTCTTTATTCTATAACAACTTGTGTAAATTAAAGAAACACCCCTGATCTGCCCATGATCCCCCATGGCCACACCCCCTTTTTGGACTCACATAACTTTTATGCGTGGATCTCAGCACCTACATTTAGATGCATAATTTCTATTTGAAGCCAATTAGCACTGATACATGCAAATTGGGAATGCATACAAATTTGCATGCAATTTTTAATAACTTTTATAGAATTTGGGGAAAGGAGCAAAGAATGTACACTAGAGGGTAGATTTACAAAAGGGTACCAAAAGTTAGGTGCAAAAAAACTGAGCGCTAAGCAAGTATTCTACAATGGCAAAGTTGGACGCTGAAGCCGTGATAGAATATTAGGGTAAGTTGACATTTGAGTGCCAAACTGTAGATGTGAACATTTATGCCATGTCAAAGGCTGGTGTTAATGCTTGGGCGTAATTACATGCTATTCTGTAACTTGGTGACTAACTTTTCCCATGCACAACTCAAAAGAGGATGTGGCCAAGGAAGGGGCATATGGGAGTTCTCAAAGGTTAGGCGCCATGTTATGGAACAATGTTTCTATCAGGCCTAAGTTAAGTGCAACCTGCCCACTACGCCAGGATTCTATAAAAGTTGGGCATGAATAGGGGCTCAGTGCAGATCTTTTCGGTGCCCAACTTTTGGCAATATATATAGAATCCCTCCCCTTTTATATTTAGTTTAGATAATATATTTGCTAGACTGCATTTTGAGGGTTACATCAGGATGAAAGAAGAACAAGAAAAGAGTAAAATAGAGGTCCAATGTGGAGACCAGGTCCGAACAGCTCACTTATCAAAGGTCTGTTAGAAAAGCTACATTTTAAGAGCAGACGTAAATTTCATTTTTGGAGCCCTGGTTGTCAATGGAAGAGGAAGCTGGTTCCAAAGTGTGGGCACTAAGTAGGAAAAAGACGCTTGGCATGTGCATTCCAGAAGCATTGTGGAGGGAAAGGGGACTAGTAAAAGCTGTTCTTGAGAGTCAAGATGCAGAAATGAAAGTAGAATGAAGAAAAGAATGGAAAACCAAAAGATTTTTCCATTCATACTCCTACTGGTTGCTGTTTGTTTCATAGCTCACACATTAAGCAACTGATATCTACAGTCAAATTCACATGCTCACATATCCAGCCTTACTGGTAAGGCAATCAGAGCAGTCAGCAATTTGCTGCAATGTGACCCCGCTTAGATTATTTAGATAATGTGGGTATATAAATGTGATAAATAACAAAGAACAAAGTTCTGAAAGAACAAAGTTGGAGACTATACTTTATACATGCCTTTCTTAGAGTGTACTATACCATGTAATTTAAATTGCATTTGGTACTGTTATAGTAATTAATTGCAAATGTTCTTTTTGTTCAAGGTCTAGTAGTTAGTAAGGTTTATTTTACTGAAATAACTTGATAGTTTCTGCTTATCTCTTTAAGACGGCATGGCGCAATGAACAAGAAATATGTGGGTCATTTTCACTCAGGATGTTCTGAAATGAAATAACTGAAAGCAAATACAGAACATTAAATCTAACATGCTCAAACTCATCTCTAGTTTGTGTCAATCTTTATTCCTTTCTCCTTCCTTCCTGTCTGCCTTCAGGGTTCAAAATGATGGCGGTGCAGCTGCTTATATAGAGCTTCCCAGGAAAGTCCCAACACCAATGAAGATTCTTCAGCACCATTTCAGCAATTGCTTTCAAATGGAAGATTCAAGTAATAAATCCCTAGGTGCTGGTATGCTGAATCAAGTAAAAAAAAAAAAAGAATTGAATTCCTAGTGAACAGCCTCGGGATTGCAAGGAACAGAAGCTTAGGTTAAGTGATTTAATACATGCTGTGTGGGGTAAACAGTGGAATGATTGAATACTAAAACAGTTTATTTACTAATCAATTGTGGCACAGGGAAGAATATTATTGGCTTTATGAGGCTGATGAGATCTCTAAAAAAAATGTGGGATAAGGGATTTTTAGTGTGCCTATAACGCGGCTTAGATTTAAAAATGCAGAACACTGCTTCCCATTACCTAATTCCGCCTTGGAAATGTTAAATAGCATGCATATTTTTACCTGCATATAGGCTGGCAATTTTCAAATAGCCCATTCACCCATGTAACCACACATGTACAAGGGTAAATAGTTTTTGAAAATTACTTTAATGGTGGATATTGTTAGACCTACATTATAGCAGCCAACAACATCTTCCATATAGAACACACAGGTTTTAACAACAAACATTTCTGAAATTGGTAACACTTGTAATTTAAATGGACAATGATGGTATTCTTGCCTTAGGCTACAATTATGCTTAGCCTGAGAAGAAGGTAACTTGTGTAAGGACATATTTGTAAAGTCAACTGGGCAAAGTCCTACTGGTTTAGATATGAACCATAACTTGGGTTGATGTTAAATGTAGAGGGAAAAACCAAGGATCATCTAAATGTAATCCAAACTCACTCATTTTTTTTATGTTCAAAGTAGAGTATAATCCTCAATGGGCCTAATATCCAAATGATTTATGCTCCTAACTGAGTTATGCTCATAAATTGATCTCTTTGAAAATTTACTAGGGCTGAGAGCATACATTTTTACTCATAGTTTCACTAAACTCTTAAATTTAGGAGCATAAAAAGTGGATGGTAACAATGGTGGATTTAGGGTGGGTAAAAGTAGTTAGAAGCTAAGCACTGATTTTCAGCACTAGGCTCATAAATTTAGGCAAACAAATGTCAGGCCTAAAATTATCAACATAACTCTTACGCTCCTAAATTAAGGTGAAATTTCAGCCCAGAGATTATGCTCTAAGGGGGTCTTTATTAAGGTATGCTAGCATTTTTAGCTCACACTAAAAATCAGCTGGTGCTAAACGCCGAGACACCCATTGTATTGTTATGGGCATCTCAGTGTTTACTGCCAGCTAATTTTTAGCGTGTGCTAAAACCTCATGCACACTTTAGTAAAAAAAAAAAAACCCTAAACTTGGCTGAAAATAGAGCACAAGATGGCCAATGATCAAAACTCCATAAAAATACCGCCAGAACACTGCAGAATAACACCCTAATGCTCAAAGAAGATGAGAAACAAATATAGGTTTGCTCATAGCTTTGAGCATAGGGAGTACGGCGGGAGGATTGTGCTTGGCGCATGCACAGAAGAGTTCAGCGGCAAGCTGAGATCCTGTGCGCATGCGCTGGGTAAAACTCGAATGTGAAGCACACACTGGCATCTGTTTTCTGCAGCCTAACTATAAAAGTTTAAATTTTTTTTTTCTGGATGCTTATATTTAGATGCAAGTAACAGAGGCAAATGTGTGCTTTGGTTATTTTATTTTATTTTTTTAAAGCATGGCTGCTTTAAATTTAAATGCAGGACAGGAATGTCAGTGTGTGCTTCACATGCTGTTTCTCACAACCAGCACTCAAGGGCTTGCACGGGCTTCCTTCTGCTTCCAAAGGCAATCAAAACTGGTAGATTTTGCAGAAAGAATCATGAGAGAAGCAAGAGAATCATGGGAAATCCTCTCTTCCAGCACCCTAATGCCTGCTCAGACCTGTCGTTATTTTTTCCAGCGGTAAGGCACCTTTGTTTCAGGCGCTCTTTTCTGATCATTGGGGAGAAATACAAAATAACCTCATTTAAATGAACTTAACTATATTTGCATGCTATCTGTTCTAAGGTCTGGAACGCTCATTGTTTGCTGTGCTAGACCCCTCTGATCATTATGCGCTGGTAAATGCGCTTGTACAGTGCTAATGGCCTCTAGAGCCCGTGTTTACTTTTGCTCATCAGTACTAAGTTTAGGAGGCTAATTTAAAAGCATAAACTTAGGAGCTCAGAATTTTCTGAATATCGGGCCCAATGTTGTTGTATATGTGCATTTAGGGTGAAAGGCTTAAAGTGAACATTGTACCCTTAACCCAGAAAAGGCATGTACGTTCTGGAATTTTGAAGAAAGATTTTATGGCCTCCCTGGATAAATCCCCGGATTCTATATACGGTGCCTAGATTCTGTGCAGAGATACACGCGTAGCATAATTGGTGTAAGGTAATCAGTGTTTTTAACAGAACTTAACAGGCAATAACGAGCACTACTTGGCAATAATTAAAATTTATGTGCGGAAATCGCTAAGCGTATTCTATAAAGAACTGCACCGAAATTGCAAAGTGTGCAGTTCAAAATAAATGTGCGTAGCTTAAAAGGGGCATATTTATGGATGTACTTATGGGCGTTCCAAAATTTTCATGGTAATTATAGAATATGGATCAGTGTGCCTAAATCTATGTGCATGGATTTACATCAGGTTTTTACTGGCGTAAATGGACACACAAAGATTTAGGTGCTACTGTATCGACTAAGGGCCCTGTTTACTAGGCAGCATTATAGGCGCATTAACGTTTTTAATGCCCGTTAACCATGTATGCGCATGTATGCGCATTAACCATGTACATGCCTACAATATCCCTATAGTTGCCTACATGGTTAGCGCATGCACTAAGTGTAGGCACACTAAAAACACTAACGCACCTTAGTAAACAGGGCCCTAAGTGTATTCTATACACCGCGCCTAAATCTTATAGAATATGCTTAGTTCCATGTGGACTTTTTAGGTGTCATATTTATTTATTTATGGTCCACTGGTATCCCACATTTTCCCAGCTTATGCGGGCTCAATGTGGCTAACAAAGTTACAAGAAAATTACATAATACAACAGGAGAAAATTGTTCCAGTAATAGGATACAAAGAAGTACAGAGGAGCTAAATTTAAGAGAATACGGATGGGAAAACAGGAGGTTAAACAACATTGCTGACTTCGGGGTAGGCTTTAGTAAACAAAACAGTTTTTTAAAAGTTTGATGATCCGATGACTCTTTCAAGAGTCTCGGCAAAGCATTCCAGGTTCATGGGCTGATGAACGAGAAGGAAGAAGCGCAGAGCATCTTGTTATTCGATTTAGATTGTAAGCTCTTTTGAGCAGGGACTGTCTTTTCTTCTTGTTCAATTGTGAAGCGCTGCGTACGACTGGTAGCGCTATAGAAATGATTTGTAGTAGTAGTAGTATTTCAGATTCCTGCATGAAGGATAGTGCAGGTTAAGATAAGTTCTAGATGACACCATGGAATTTCTTGCAGGCAAATCAATCAAATCATACATGTACACTGGTGCTTCACCGTAAATGATCTTGTGAGTTAAGGCACAGATCTTGAAATCAATACAGTCCTTAATGGGAAGCCAGTGAAGTCTCACATGAAGAGGCTGCGCACTGCACATATATAGAATCTGGCCCAAAATGTCAAAATTTTATGTCTTGCCACAGAAAGAGGGACATTATCTGAATTTTCATATTTTCAAGTGTAAAAGGGTGCTTTATACGGAGAAACAGGTTTTCTGAAAATTATCTCTCCATCTGCAGATAAAAGCACCTACACAGTGCAACTAAGAGGACCTTTTATTAAAGTGCAGTAAAGGTTTGCATTTACCGTGCTGTAACTGCAAAGCCTCTGTGTTAACTGTTGGGGGCTTTGGGGGCATTCTCAGTATTTGCCCATGCAGTTAACACAAAGAAAATACATTTAGTGAATATTACGAGGGTAATTTTATAGCAGGTTGACTAAGATTGGAAGGTGCCTACATAATAATAATAATAATAATAGCATGACACTTTTATCCCACACTTACCATAAACGTTCAGTGTGGTTCACAAAAGAATAAACTGGACCAACTCCAGGAATAGTACATATAATAATCAACTAATGATAAAAAATTACAATAATCACATTAAAAATGTCCTAAACAAGTTTTCAACAATTTTTGAAAGGTCATATAATTTGATTGCCTTCTCAAATCAATGGGTAAATTCATTCCAATGATTGGTAGCTAAATAAGCCAATGTACCTGAAAAAAACCTGTTTGTAAACAACCTGTTTTGGGTCCGGATATTGTAAAAGTAGAAAACATCTAGCTCCAGGTATAATGTTTCTATAAGATAATTATACCAGACCTATCATGTATTCCGGTGCTTCACCGTGCACAATTCACAAAACAAGGCAACAAAGCTTAAATACCATACGTGCCTTCACTAAAGGGTCCTTTAACTAGGCTGCAGTAAAAGTGGCCTTAGCACACCCTTACAAGGCTGTTTCCCATGCGCTAAGGCCATTTTTACTCCACCATAAATGGCTATTTTCCCTATTTTTTGAATTAATGGTCATGTGCTAATTTGTCAGCACACGGCCATTACAAAAGTTTATGTATGAGCACTTACCAACACCTATTTTGTAGATGTTAGGGGCTCACACACTAATTCTGCACTAATCAGCCACAGCTTCAACTCAGTTATGATTTCTACCAGTTGAGAGGGGTCCTTTTACTAAGCTGCAATAACTGTTAGCATGCATGTACCACAAGTTAAAATGGCTTGCCATAGGACACACCAAATTTTCAATTCTTCTGGGAGAGGGCATGTAAAGGGACAGAAAGTAGGCACTTAACCAACTAAGAGCTGACAATGCCTCCAGAACACCTAAAATAGCTGGTTTTCTGTTATTTATTTATTACATTTATATCCCACATTTTCCCACCTATTTCTAGGCTCAATGTGGCTTACATAGTACCAGGGAGGGGTTTGCAGACTCTGGTGTAAACAAATACAAAGTGATGTTGTGGTAAGATAAAGTTCATGTGCCACAGCCACACTAGAGAATCGTACAATGGAACAGTTGTGTTATGTCCATTACGTTCTTTAGTTTTGTTGTGTTGCAAAGATCAGGCATTTATGTTGGATTGGTAGGGTATGCCTTTTTAAACAGGTTAGTTTTTAGTGTTTTCCAAAAGTTTAGGTGGTCGTTCGTAGTTTTCAAGGCTTTTGGTAATGCGTTCCACAGTTGTGTGCTTATGTAGGAAAAACTGGATGCGTAAGTTGATTTGTATTTGAGTCCTTTGCAGCTTGGGTAGTGCAGATTTTGGTACGTTCGTGTTGATTCGGATGTGTTTCTAGTTGGTAGGTCGATCAAGTCTGTCATTTATCCCGGAGCTTCACCGTAGATAATTTTGTGAACCAGAGTGCAGATTTTGAAAGCAATGCGTTCTTTGATTGGGAGCCAGTGTAGTTTTCGCAAAGGGTTTGAACTTTCAAATCGCTAACACTAACCGGTTAAATGCTTCTGAAAATTAGCGGATAACCTTGACCAAGTGATTTAACCAGTCAGTGGCTGCTTCTGGCTCGTTAAATCATTTTGAATACCAAGGATAAAATACCAGTTGGCATATATGTATGCACCTAGTCAAGATGGCACATACTTTGCTAGTAGGCATAGTTGGAGAGGTGGTCTGTGCAGGCAGAGTTTGCAACTATACATCTTCATTATACAATGCTGTAATCAATGTGTGTACTTGCAAACTTCACAGAGAAACCATTTACACTTTTTCCTGAGCAGAATTAAATGTTCACACCTGCATTCAAGATACAATTTCTGCAATTTGGCTAGTATTTTATGAAGGCATATAGGTGGCTATCAAGCTTATTTTCGAAAGAGAAGGGCGCCCATCTTTCGACACAAATCGGAAGATAGGCGTCCTTCTTTCAGGGTTGCCCAAATCAGCATAATTGAAAGCCAATTTTGGGCTTCCCCAACTGCTTCCTGTCGCGGGGATGACCAAAGTTCCCAGGGGGCGTGTCGGAGGCGGGACTGGGGTGTGCCTAACAGATGAGCATCCTCAAGCGATACTGGAAAAAAGAAGGGTGTCCCTGATGAACACTTGGCTGACTTTATTTGGTCCTTTTTTTTTTATGACGAAGCCACAAAAATGTGCACTAAATGACCAGATGACCACTGGAGGGACCCTGACTCCCCCTGTGGTCACTAACCACCTCCCACCACGAAAAAAACAACTTTAAAAAATTTTGTCTTTTTTTTTTTTTTTTTTTTTGAGTATGGGTGAAGGAAGTCCTTTGCTATGCCTCCATCCAAAATGTGGATGTTTCTGTTAGAATGATGTCCATGCATTTGCCTCTGACACCCCCTTTATTTATTTGGATTACAAGTAGCAGCAGTGGGATTTGAACCAACCACCTCTGGATTGCAAGACCAGTGCTCCAACCACTAGGCCACTCCTCCATTCCTTTGAAATCTGGCTGTCCCTGTGGGGGGCAGTATGCAGGTCCCTGGTGGGGAGGTATGTGTATGTCACTGGAGGCATAACAAAGGCGTGGACATCCTTCTTTCAAACATTTTGGATGTCCTCAACTGCCCCCCACCACAGGGACAGCCAAATTTCAAGGGAGTGGAGTGGAGGAGTGGCCTAGTAGTTAGAGCACTGGTCTTGCAATCCAGAGATGGCCAGTTCAAATCCCACTGCTGCTACTTATAAATAAAGGGGGTGTCAGAGGCATAGAAAAAGACATGGACATCCTTCTCACAGAAACATCCAGACATGGACATCCTTCTCACAGAAACATCCACACTTTGGACATCCTCAACTGCCATCACAGGGACAGAGGCATAGCAAAGGACATCCTTCACCCACACTCTAAAAAAAAAAGACCAAAGTTTTTAAAGTTGTTTTTTTCGGGGTGGGAGGTGGTTAGTGACCACCGCATGACTTTTTCCATTCAGTTAGTGCATCAGTTAGTCCACTGCAGTGCCCCCTAGGGTGCCTGGTTGGTGTCCTGGCATGGCAGGGCGACCAGTGCACTATGAATGCTGGCTCCTCCCATGACCAAATGTCTTGGATTTGGTCGTTTTTGAGATGGGCATCCTCGGTTTCCATTATGGCCAAAAACCGGGGACGACCATCTCTAAGGTCGACCATCTCAACATTTATGTCGACCATCTCTAAGGTCAACCTAAATTGAGATTTGGGCGTCCCCGACCATATCATCAAAATGAAAAATGGATGCCCATCTTGTTTCCATAATACGGGTTTCCCCGCCCCTTTGCGGGGATGTCCTGTGAAGACGCCCTCAGGAAAACTTGGGCACCCCGTTCGATTATGCCCCTCCACGTATCTTTATAAAGTAGTTCTTACATAGGTGTCTACTTGGCCTCTTGACCTATGTATGTCTTATAAAATTACCCTCATACTGTATATGCTTCTACTGTAAGTTTATACTTGTTCGTTTTACTATTGTTATGCTGTTATCAAAACTGCAAGTTTGATGTTAAAACTGTACCTACTGTACACCGCTATGGGTGAATCTCTTCATAAAGGTGCTTAATAAACCTCACTAAGTAAATAAATAAATAAATAAAATTCTCTCTGTCTTCTTTCTCTCTAAGCCCAACCCCTTTCATAAGTGAGCTGCTTCAGTCATGCAGAACGTGGGCTGTATCAACATCCCCCCACTCCTTCCATCTCATTCTCATCTTCATTCTAGCATAAGTGGGCATTTTATGACATTCAATCCAGTGGTGCAACATGTGGAGCGCACATGCAAAGTGTGTTTTGCTGAAGTTGAAAGAAGCATTAAAGCTAAAACTCTGAAATAAAGACGTAATTTCTAGCAGGTAAGCTGCTATGGATTCTTCTCAACAGCTTCATTAAAAATGAATGCCATTGAAGTTCAGCCTTGCAGGAACCAGGGTTGTATTCATTAATTTTTAGATATATCTCTGGCTTGTTCAGATTTTGTCTGATAGTTTAGACACTAGGCTGATTCTTGTGTGCAGATGTGGGCAGCTCCTTTTACATACCCTACAGGGGGATAATACAGATGAGGGTCAGATATTGGTCTGAATGTTGCATGATGATATGAAGAGATTTACTGTACAACACTTAGATGAATATCTTTTTAAAAAGCAGCAAATAAATCAACAAAATTAATAATAAATACATTGTATAATATATTCTGCAATTGAAAGACTCCATATTGGTCATCACTGAGGGATGTAATTATCAATGTGGGCTACTGTTAAGATGTATTATTTTACCATTAACTCATGCTATTTTAGCACAGGTCCCATGTTATGTAATGAGATACTAATAACTGGTGTTAACAGTAAAATAACAAGTCTTAACGGTAGGCCATGATGATAACTTCCCCCCTTAATTAAAGCAAAAAGAAATGCCCTAGAAATTGAAATCACTAATATATATAATAAAAGTGAGCCATGTGTAGGGCAATTAAGCCATTGTGACATCACTGATGAGGTTGGCTCTTAGGCATTATGACATCACAATATCAGCTATGGTTACCAGAGACTGAAACTCTACACACTAAGGGGGGGAAGTTATCAATGTAGGCTACTGCATGGAATTCTATAGAGAGTACCTGGAAAGAAAGGTGCTCTCTATAGTAGTAGTTGAGTAGATTGACTGATCAAAAGTGCTTTTCTTTCATGCCAAGCTCACCATAATTTACAAGCCAAAACATGTTTTCAATATGTGTTTAGTAACAGTAAAAAGGTGAAATAAGTAAATTATTTTAAAATGCTAAAGAAATTTAATTAAATATTTACAAAATTTATAAACCAAGTTATAATGGGCCCGTTTACTAAGCTGTGGTAGAGGCACATTAGTGCTTTTAGCATGCGCCAACTGTGTAGATGCACACAATATTCCTATGGGCACCTACATAGTGCACGCTAATTTTGTGCACATGCTAAAAACGCAAGCGTACCTATTTGGAAGAGTCAGTTACAAATGATAAACAAAATGTTCAACTGTCTGATTCACTTCATTCCAATTTGTGAGGAGCTTTGCAGTTTAGTAATTTTTTTCTCTTTTTTGATGGGTCTCCAAGCTTTTCATTGGCTTTATTAGTATGTTTTTTCTAACTAAATTCTTAGCCAAGAAATAAAAAAAAAAAAATCTCTGAACAATCATTTCAAACAAGTCATGTCCTTTAATACAGAAATTGTCAGTTACCAGCAATTGGCCATATGGTTCACTAGAACCGAAATGGTTCATTTTCTCTGTTTCCTCTTGGGGTGTGTTCTCGAAGCCTAATTACAGTTGTACATAGAAGAGATTAATGTGTGGATGCATCAGCATGGTTTGTTGATGAATGTTGGAAAGTCTGAGGTGATGATTGTTGGGAAAATAATGCAGGCATGTTGGCCCACTTTTTTGAACTTTCAGGGGGGTTTCCATTACCTGTACAGCATGTTATGAAGTTAAGTGTTTTATTAGATTCTGGGCTATCAATGAAGGATTTGGTAATAAATGTTATTAAGACTTGTTTTTCAGACTTAAACCAATGCTGACGCCCTGTGATTTTCGTGGGGTAATCCAGAGTATGGCGATATCACAATTGGATTACTGCAATGCTCTGTATCTTGGAATAAGAAATACCAGGGTAAGGACATTGCAGTTAGTTCAAAATACTACTGCTAGGTTGGTAACAGGTGTAGCACATATTACTCCAATTCTGAGACAGTTACACTGGTTGCCAGTGAAGAGTAGAATACAGTTTAAAGTTCTTTTATTTATTTGGATGCTGCTCACACCTTTTTCAGTACTAGCTCAAGATGAGTTATATTGAGGTACACTGGGTGTTTCTCTGTCCCTGAAGGGCTCACAATCTAATTTTGTACCTGAGCCAATGGAGGGTTAAGTTACTTGCCCAAGATCACAAGAAGCAGCAGTGGGATTTGAACTGGGCACCTCTGGATGGCAAGACCTGTGCTCTAACCACTAGGCCACTCTTCCACTCTTTGTCATGTGCATCAGGCTATTTATAGATCTGCACCAAAGTATTTGATAGTTTTGTTGTGTATCGATCTGTTAGGAATTTGAGGTCTGAGATGACAATGCGTTTGTCATCTGATGTGGTGACCCACACAAGATACAGAAAAAGATCTTGTGAGACTAGATCTGTTGCGTTTTCTGTGGATGGGGTACAGCTATGGAATACCTAAAAGGCCAATTGAGCCTGTGCTCTGAAATTTTGCAGTTTAAGCAGTTATTAAAGACTTCTTTTTTTAGTGGAAGCATTTATATAAGTATGGCTGTTACAGTGGCACAGTTCTGATACAAGTCATGGATATAAAACATTAATGGTATTATTTGCCTTCCATGTATTTTACTTATTTTATTGTTGGTGCTGTATGTACTTTGCTTTGTATGGCTTTTCTTTTTGTAAACCGCTTTGATATAAGTGGTCTATAAATGTGTAAAATAAACAAATAAATAAATGTATAGTCAGTTGGTTTGTTCAAACCTCCTCAATTAACCTCTTCCAAACACAGAGACATAGTGTTTTCTAAATGCTGGTCAAATTCCAGTATTTCACGTTTCCCATCACCAAATCCTTACAAGAATTGTATTTGCTGAACCTCACAATTGATCTTGCTTTAGCTCCACTTACATAGTATATAGTGTTAGCATCATTTTGCGAGGAGTAGGGTAAACAATCTGGTGAAGCTCAATGCTATCTACTAATGGGTCATCTGATGAAGTTCCAAAATGTTGTTCATCGACAGCATTGTCAATATCAGCGAGTGAAATACTGGAAAAAACATATAAATAAGGCTTGACTTTTCCGGTCATTGTCAAGGACTTGCTTCATTGAAATGAAATAATTTGCCCCAGACATCTGATACAGCCATCCGAAGCAGGACTCGATAGCATCTGACTAGATTTGACACAGAAGAACGTAACTGAAACCACAATGATTGAGATAGAGACAAGCATAAATGCCTAAGGGCTAAAAATGTCTCTCAACTCTTTGTTCAAAACTCCAGCTTCCAATCAAGAGACAATGTAATAGGCTTCATCGTGTAGTCTCTTTATGTTTTCCTTTTGTTGAAGTTTTTACATTCTGCATATTCCAAAGTTTATTATCAGTGAAATAAAATCCAATGTTTTCTCACCAAGGTTAGCCTTCATTTGTGGCATAATAGCATAAAACATCACATGTTGCTCCGCTAAAGACTGTGACTACTAAATTAACTAAAGTCTTTTCAATGTTCTTGGGCTGTATTACACAAAGGAGTCAGTCTGTGAGCTTTTTTTCAATGACAATGTTTCCTCAAATCGATAAAAGTCAACAATGTCTGATAACTTAGCTGTACAGCCATAGGGGCAAATGAATGTTTTGTGACCTTATACAGATTCTTTAGGTCATGTACAGGATCAAATATCAAATAAATTGGCTGTCCAGTTAATGGGTCGATGATGTGAGTTTTCAAAGTCCCATTGTGCAAGAAGTCAACCAAAAATGTTCAGTTTGCGAATGCATTATCAACTGAAATTGCAACCATATTAAATGGAACATTGTGTAACAAATCCATAACTTTAGTATAGAAATTGAATAGTTTCTCAACCATTAACATGATTATGGGATATGCACCAACAATGTCTGTATATTGCCCAGCAACTGATTTCACCATAAAACAGAGTAATGTAGATGCTACAGATCCATCAGATCCAATTACTTCACCATAGCTGTATTCAACTTTTTTTACCACATAGATTTCATTATTGACTAAACATACATGTTGATCCATCTCAGACAGTTTTGATGCTTGAAGTTTAACGTACAAGATGTTGTCCAGTTTTGTATCACTATTGAGATGCGCAATTTTCTTTAGAGTCAAATCCGATGGCATGCAAAGATTATGTGACTGCAGGAGAATTTCATAGGCTAATGAACTAACAGTACGTATTGTAAATGCAAGGACAGTTTGGGTGAATAATTGTGACCATACTTGTTCCTGCACATCAGATGAAGCTGGTCGATAATAAAAATAATTTGTCTGTATTCAGGATCAGGGAGACAAGAAAGGCTTTCCTTCAGTATTTTCTTAGCCATCTTTCAATTTAAATTCCATGGTCTTATAGTTCTGTCTGTTGTCCATGACTTCACACAAGCTATGAGATTGACAACCTGAGATACTATTTTAATTCTGCTATCAACTACCAGATAATCGTACTATGACACTGGAACAATGTTGTCATTAATGCTAAGAACAACAGATAGATCAGACTTCAAACAGCACCAATAACAAGAATATCAGGCTTGAACTCTAGCATGTGGAATAAAAGTTTGTTTTCTATGATGCCAAATGTAAATCCAGAGGGTGCATTAGTTTCAGATGCAACTTTGGAAGAAATCTGCACTCCAGTAATATCCTCCACTTCCTTGAGTGACTACTCTAGCAAATCATTTCTGAATGCTTTTCCCTGAAGTGACTGTCACTTGTTGCTTTTGTTGTTTTTCTTGGTGCTGCAAGCATCGTCAAAAAATATTCTGGGGCATTGAGGCAAATGCTTGAAATAGCTTCTACTTTTAAGTGGCATCTAATTGGTTTCTCAGAAATTAGAGCTTTTTACTTCTGCTGTGCAATGTCACTGTCCTTTGCTCTTCTTCAAAATCACATGGCCGAAGGTGAAGCAAACAACTTTTTGAATTTTTTTGTAGGAAACCAGACTTTTCAAAGATTAACCT
Source organism: Microcaecilia unicolor (assembly GCF_901765095.1). Classification (NCBI taxonomy): domain Eukaryota; kingdom Metazoa; phylum Chordata; class Amphibia; order Gymnophiona; family Siphonopidae; genus Microcaecilia; species Microcaecilia unicolor. Next base: position 54,520 of record NW_021963273.1, on the reverse strand, counting down.
TAATTAATTTATCCAACATGTCTTTATTCTTGAAGAGAAGCATGTGAAATTTGATCTTGGTGTCATTTTGCTCCGTGTTTCTGAGTGCTGTCATAGCCACGTTTACAGCCAAATGCAGAACATTTATTTGGCATTTTTAATAATCTAAATCTATTGTAGAAGTAAAATATTTTCTCAAATTACAATAATTTATGCATTTGCTAAATTTTCATACTAACAATATAATACCTTCCATCCAATTTGCAACTCGCTTTCTGCAAAATAGTGCCTGTCAACTTTCTATTGTGATTGGGGCACTACTGGATCTGGCCCACGCAGCAACAGGAAGTGAGCATCAAAGAGGACAGGAGCCGGCAATGACTGGATCATGCTTGAGCAGAAGGCTCTGTGGAGCACTGCTGTTCTTGCTGAACGTGATCTTTTACCCATGACTGGAAGATTTGAAAAGAGGGGATTCCTGGGGGGGGGGGGGGGGGGGGGGGGGAGGGTAGGAAAGAGACAGGTGGAGGTGCTGCACTGTGTGTTCAGGGGTGGGCAGGAAGGAAGCAGAGAGGCACTCTGTGATGCAGGAGGGGGGAGGCAAGGAGGGGGCACTGCCATGGTATGTGCAATATACATCTATAGCCATGGTATGTGCAATATACATCTATAGCTTGCTACAGCCATGGAACTATGGTTCTGATTGTGATATACCTGTTACAACAGGAGGGCCGGAAGTAAACTAGTCAGCCTACTAAGGTATCAATAGCAGGTCTGTACTAGCTTTATTTCCAGGTGCACTCTATAGAATTCCATGGCCACCGTTAAGGACAGGTTATTTTTACCACAAGTCCCATTTTATGCACTGAGACCTCGTTACTAATAACTGGAATTAACAGTAAAATGACATGTCTTAACAGTAGCCCATGATAACTTCCCCTCTTAGTGTGGATAGCTTCTGTACCATATCCTGCAGGACAACATTCTAGGAAAGATCCAGTATTGATTCATGCCTTTGAAGTAGAAAAATTCATGGCCATTAATAACCAAGACCCGGAATTTAAGGCTGCAACCTTTTATGGTCAGCACACTCAATTGATTAGTTGCCTATGTGTCTTCACTCCTGTTCACTTCATATTTTAATGTATGAAGCTTTAATCTAGCTTAGAAACTCAAAAATGCATATTCCAGCCCTGGGGAAATGCTGGAGTCAGAAAGAATAGTGCCCAATAGTTTTCTCAATTAATCACTGGGTCAGAAGGCTAGAAGGACCTCAAAAGGTCATCGGTTTTAACTCCTCGTCTTCAGACAGGATTCACTATACCTTATCATCCCAAACAAATATTGTCAAATTTCCTGTGCTAGATATTCCAACACTGGTTCCAATGCGTAATTACCCTTACAGCTAAAAAATTCTTCTTAACTAACTGAAATATTGCTTATTGCAATTTAAGATCATTTGCACTTGTCCTTTCCCAGTGGAGACAGAAGGCAAATGAGCACTGATAACCCTCCCACACACACTCACAAAGAGCTTAATTTTCATTATGTATTGGATATACTGTCAATCATGTTCTCTGTCTTTTCTAGGTAACAAATACCTAGGTCCTATTTTTCACACTCCTGCAAGTTTATTTTCTCCTCAGCCTACTTGAGCCCAAGCTGCAACACAAACTTACACCTGTTCTGAGAATGCAATACTTTTGTGCATGTATGTGCAAGTAAGAACTGGTGCTTATGAGTGTATTTTAACACATAAAGGTCCCAATCCCATCAACACTCTGTCCCACAGTCTGCCCTAGAGGGAAGGGGAATTCTATAAATGGCCACCTAATTTTAGGCACACTGATGCTGGGCTTTGAGTCTATTCTATAAACAGCATCTGGGCACCTGACTTGTTACAGAATACTCGCACAACTTGGTATAGGTGCATCTAAATTTAGGTGCCTGCAGTACATCAGCCATAGATGTCCTTGATGGAGCCCCAGTGCGGACGCTACCCCAGTGTGCATACTTCTTTAAGAAACCTTGTGCTAGACCTGCAATGCACCAGAAGGGGTGCTGTAAGAGACTTCCAGAGAGGGAGAGATCTTCACTGAGAGTTGATCTGTGTATTTCTTGACGTGCAGTGGATGACACCAGTATAATATTTGCAACAGAATGTTTTCCTTTGTGATGCACAATGTCATTTATCTGAGGTTACACATACAATTTGTTGGAGACTCCTGAGGCAGGCCAGATAGGCTGAAACACAGCCATGTCGAGTAATGATTCTTGGACAATAAAGTTTAGAACTCTTGAAACATCATCTGTGTATCATTTGAGTCACCTTCACTGTCTCCTGTTTGCCAATTTTTGAGTGCCATTTAGAGAATTTGGCCCATTATTTTACTATTAACCCCAGTTATTAGTAACAAGCCATGTGATAACTCCACCCCTTAATAGTAGCCCTAGATGTATTTAGAGAAATTCTATAAATTTGTGCCTAAAGAGAGGCACCAACTGGACACATAAATTACACAATAATAGCTCCACAAATTAGCATTTATGCACTTAAGTGCTAGGAGTTTTTCTACTCACCAAAACTGCTTAGATTCGAGGGGCACACACATGAGCAAAGAGTAGGCAGGTCATGGGTGTGTTTCTTAGGTATGCACACACCTAATAGAATACTATAAGTTGTGCACCTTCAGGACACACTTAGGTGTCAACAGTTATGACTGCCATTGAATAGGTGTAACTGTTGACACCTAACTTTAGGTACACCAATGTCAACTTACACTTGTATTCTATACAGAATCTTGGCACCCAGATGATGTTATAGAATTGGTGCCAAGGTGCCTTAATCTTGGTTCCAATTTATAGAATTGCTACCATTATTTTACTGTTACCCCCGTTATTAGTAGCTAGGTCTCACTGATTAGAATGGGACCTGTGCTAAAATAGCACGTTAGTGGTAAAATAACATGCCCTTAACAGTAGGCCATGTTAATTACCCCCTAAGAGTTTCAGTCTCTGATAACCAGAGCTGATATTGTGATGTCATAATGCCTCATTCCTCCAACGCCTAAGAACCAACCTCATCAGTGATGCCACAATGGCTTAATTGCCCTATACTTGGCTTACCTTTATTACATATAGCAGCGAGTTTGATTTGTAGAGACATTTTTTTTTCTTTAATTAAGGTGGGAAGTTATCATTGTGGGCTACCGTTAAGATGTGTTATTTACTGTTAACCCCTGTTACTAGTACTAGATCTCACTGACAGAATGGGTCCTGTGCTAAAATAGCATGAGTTAGAGGTAAAATAACATGTCTTCTTGGTAGCTCACGTTGATAACTATGCTCCTAAGTTAATGAATTCTGATTATTCTTTTTTTTAAGTTCTGTGTTAATTATTAATAGATTTGCTGACATTATAATACCTACTCTCTTCTGATTACCTTTTGGTTTTCAAACGGTTCTGTTAGAAGGTGATGATGGCTGGGGCTGTGACCATGATTTGCAGCACAAAACATATAAAAAATAAAACTTGAACCTAAACAAATGTATTCAGATATTTTATCACAGTCAGCCCAAATCAGGAAATAATCTGTCTTATATAGCAGAACAGTCACTTGATCACCTTAAAAATGAATGTATCAAACATTCATGTTCAAGTGTACAGCGCTGCGTACGTCTAGTAGTGCTATAGAAATGATAAGTAGTAGTAGAAGGGATGTTAGGTCTATCTAAGTGTAAATCTGATCAAGAGAAAGCTAAGCCATGGCTTTTCATGAGCATATACACTGCTTGTCTAAAGAGCATTTCTATATAAAGCTGCATCCTATTCTCTCAGCCACAGAAGACCAGCCAAGGAATGAGTAATGAGAAGGGAAGACAATCATTCCTCATGGAAGAGAGGCCAACATTTTATACTGCTGTCAGGGGCAGAAGTGGGGTCATGTGCACTCATTGCAGAGCCTAATTTGCATAAAAGTCTTTGGTGCTACAAAGCAGGGCCATGTGCAAAAACACGGTTAGTCCATGGCAAGGACAGCCCTGCTGCTAGCCTTTCAGTGATGGCAATGAAAATTATTTCATTCTCTACCTAAAGAGACAACATGGCAGCACTGACCTTTGTTTTTTTCTGAACATGTTTATTTATTTGCTATTAATACTTGATTACTTTTGTGAAGGCACCAAACAAGGTACAACACACACACATATAACAATGTGGGGTGGAGGTGGGGAATAAATTCTTCTATGCCCTCTCTCTTCTTTCAGAGAGAGGTGTTATGTAGAAAATTTGTGTTCAGCATTATAAAGAAATTTCATTATTTATATGCCCTTTTCAAGTCAGTCTTAAGTACTTGAGGAATCAAGGACACAATTTGAGAAATGGATTAGTGCCTATTTCTGTCTCAACTTGCCTTTTTCCATTTTCCTTCTATTCCTCTCTCAGTCCTTCTTCTATCCTCCACATATAACCTTTTCACGCCACTATCCATAACCTCTGATCGCTGTCTCTCTTTTCCCTCCCCCCTCTTCATGCTCAGACCTTTCTCCAGCCCATGCTGGGGGTAGTTTTATCACAATTTTTCTGAATCTGAAACCTATTTTATATGCAGGACTGGGCTTTTATAAAATTGCAGGCAAGTAAAAAGTATGCAAATGGGGAGTTTGCACCTACTTTAAACATGAGCTGCTTGAAGTGTTCCTGGAGGTGGACTTGCAAAGTGTGCAAGTATTAGCTAACATACATAAGCACATGCTTAGAGTACACGTATCCATTTACATCACCTTTGGAGCTGGTTTAAATGTATGTTTTTTGTCATTTGGGCATTACTGGGGCTCTGGGTGCCTGTTTTTATGAGGGCACATAGGTGTCTATATTGCCTTTATAAAACAGGCTTAAAATAGGCATCTTTTCGGACTTCTCACATAGGCACTCCAGGCCTCCTTTGTATGTCTGTGGCTCCTGTACAGTAAACAAAGCACCACGGGCCTTCAAGATTGGGATCTAAACACTTGGTCCTTTACTGTTAAACCCACTTAGTCCTTAATCCATAGGCCCGATATGGGATGTGCTATGGTATGAAATGCCTGCATCAAGGGTCAGAAGACTGGATCTCAGCTTCAATATTCTAATACAGACGTTCAAGGACCAAAGATGCTCAGCCACATGAACACTTTCAAACAGTGTCTTCCAAGACAGCATTCAACACGTTGAACAGCGTCTTGCAAGACGCTGTTCGAAAGTGTTCATGTGACTGAGCAATTTTGGTCCTTGTGCTTTTTGTCCTTTTTTTTTTTAAAGTTGAAATCCAGACTTTTAACCCCTGACGCAGGCATTTCATGTCAAAACACGGCTCATATTAGTCTATGGATTAAAGACTAAGTGGATTTTACAATAAAGGACCATGCTTCTGTGATGTATACTTTGATCCCTCTTCGAGTCGCTCTGCTGTGGTTCCTATGCACCTCTGCAGTGTTACCTTACCTTTTGAATTGAAGCCTGTCAACAAAAAATGTTATGCATATACTTCAAATTTTCAAAATATGCTTTAAATTATACTTCTCCTATTTGCCATGCTAACCCTTCTCCAGATAATCCTGGCTGTTCTAAGCCCCTCTGATAGCTTCTTTTATACATTCCATCAGCTTTCTATTTTCCCTTCCTTCCAATCATCTCTTGTTCTCTTTCTATCTAGAATCCAGTACCTGACACTTCTCTTTATTAGGTAACCTGGACAACAACAGCGCAGATGTCTAATAATGCTACTACTATTTCACAAGTTACATTTTTAATTGGTTAAAATGACAACACTAAATCATGGCTCGTATAGACATAGTGTAACAATAGGAATTGCTTCTAAGCACAGAATGAAACTCCTCAAGACATGATAAACTCTCACTCTCACATGTACAAATGGAAATGAGTTTTGCTCAGGGCTTGAAGTCGTTCCCTACATACCTCTCTGGCAGCTTCTCCGAATTACTTTCTGACCTGCAGAATGGCCCAATCTGACAGCAGCCGACCTTCCTGCCTTCTCGAAGCTGCTCTCTGATTGGCCCCCGCTGTGGGTCAGAGAGCGGATCGGAAAAGCTGGAAAAAACACATTGCATGTCAGGAATTATTATGGCTTGTTGCATGCACAGGTCGGTCACAGGTAAAGTCCTTCAAGCACTATAAAAAAGTCAATTCTATAACGGCATGCACATGTAAATGCACCAATTTGCACCACTTACATACCCAAATGCATTATGTACTATGCTATAAGGTAGTGACACATCGTGCATGCTCAGGTTCACTAAAACTGAGCATGCACGTAACATGAGGGAAAGCAGGCAGGGCAATGCACAGAGAACAGCGCTGGAGAAAAGGCTTCAGCTTACTGGGGTTTGGGGACCCCTGCCAGCCAAGGTATGTGGGGTTGCAGTGGGGCAGGGGTTTGCGGCAGGGAGGCAAGACAAACTGTGCCCCCTCCTTTGGGCTCCAGACCCCCCAAATGATGAGGTCATGCTACATCCATGGAGTGTGCTAAAAAATATATTTTTAATTTTGATTGAGGGAGTATGTTGGAGCAGACAGTAGGCGTTCCTGTGCTAAACACGTGCTAACTGGTTAGCACAGGAATACTGAATGAGTCCTTACCACCTATGAGTGGTGGCAAGAGCTCACATGGTAATTTTTTAAAATGGCAGCGCAGTAATGACAACGTTAATGCAGGTGTGTCAGAAAAGGAAACAGGAGAAACCTCTAAATTTCACAGCTTTTTAAAGCGTGGAAGAATGTTCTTAGTTTCTCAGATTGAGAGATTGCAACGCCTTCTGGATACAGCGATGCCCCGGGACAAGGCGACAATGTTAATGTAGGGCCATTAACACAAAAAATAGAAAAATGGCCATTTTAGGGCTGCAGTAAAAATGGACTTAGCGCATAGGAAAGACCTGCGTACGGGGCACTTTTTACTGCATCTTAGTAAAAGGACCCCTTGAGGCACTCAGTTATAGAATTGTCCTATAACAGCTCAGTGGGAAACATTTTTTGTTCACATTAAAAAAAAAAGAATTTGTTAGAAAAGATAGTTTTTGCTATACAATGAATAAAGAGAGACTGACAGTTTCATAGCATGTATGATTCTGAATGACTCTTTGTGAGGGCTTATTGCCCTTCGAATGCACATCGTTTTCTGCTTCAGGTTGCACATCATCCCTTGAGGTTAATACATTTCGTGCCAAAAGATTCAGAGGTAATCTCCACTTTAGCAATCTAATTGCAGGATGCACCTACAGCCCTAAATCACCGAGCGCGTATTATCTGAAATGTGGTTCTTATGCTGCTGGAAGCCATTGTAGTGAAATAATCAAAACTATAAAACTAAGTTGGGAGAAAGGCAGTTATCACAGCTTGCAATTTGTCACTCCACTGGGAAGTAAGAAGTCTCTCATCTCACTGCAGCAGAGCAGGAAAGGTAAAGGTGTCTGTGGGGGAGAGGAATGGAAGCATCTTTATCTCACCCACAGTGCACGGGGGAAAGGGGCAAGTCCAATCTTTTATTTTTCATCTCCATTTTGAAAAAGATGCAAACTGCTCCCTGCAGGTTCTGAGTTCAGCTCAGTGTGAAAGGGCTTCTTTCACAGCAGTGTAATGGAGTCCCTATGGCACCGTTTATCAGAGATTAAAAAGATATTTCATGTTTCTTTTAATGCATAAACCAAATGTGTCTGGTAAAAAAAGTGTTGATGCTTTACCACTTCTCTTTTTCCTTCTGGCTGGATAGGACAGTGCAGTAAAGGGCAACATAGCAGACTGGCTGCTTCTAAGGCTTGGAAAATCATGTCGACTTTTACTTGGACTGAATTATTTTTACAAAATTGCTAAGAAGCACGGCAGATAAGCATATTCTCTGCCTTCCACAAGGTCTTTAGCTCTGTGATTTTATCACCTAGTGGGTCTGGACTTTAGCATTTCCTAGAACAGGGCAGACTTGCTGTGTATAGCTATCTAATAAAACACACACCACCATTATTGTAATAATTCAATATAACCTGCTAATGTCTTTTCATCTCAGCAGTTGTCTCGCTTCAAATCCTGTCTTGGCTCATCGTTTTCCCTTTGATCAGCCTGATCTGAGCAATCTACACTGGTGCATGATGGTGACACGGCAGCACCAATGCAACTGCAAGTCTAAGGGGACCTTTTACTAAAGTGTGCTAAGAAGTTAGCATTGTGAATTAGTGTGTGCTGTTAACGCTTAAGAGCGTATGCTAATTCACCTGTTAAAAGGGCAGTTCCATAACTGTGCACCTGTAGTTACTGCAGCAAAAAGTGCTACTTACGAGTGCAAGTGCCTTAAGTGTGTTTAAGTGGCATGGGGTGAATTCTATATATAGCACTAAAAAAGCATTATTCTTTAAACCGTGCTTAAATTTAGGTGCAGTTTATAGAATAGCGCTTACGCCTGGGAATGGCACCTAACTTTAGACATGGCCACGTCATCAACTGAAATGTGGTACAAATTCCCCCTTATTCTATAGCTATGCACGTAATTTTTAGGAATGCCCCCGTTCTGCCCATGAGCCTCCCATATCCGTGCCCCATTTCTGAACTTGTGCCTAAATTTACTCACGTATATGTCAATTAAATCTAATTACTGCCAATAATGACTTGTTAAGTTAATTATCAGTGCTTATCTTGATATTCAATTAAATTGTGCATGCAAATTGGATACTTATGGGCAGGGCACAGGCGTGTCTCCCGCTTACACGCATAACTTATAGAATACTGTAAGTTGTGTGCGCTGCTTGCCATAGTTAGATGTGCCTATTTATGCCTATAAACAGACCTGGCGTAAGTGGGCACACCCACATTTAGATACGCCAATGCGGGCTTATGCTAGTATTCTATAGCAGAAGCTGGGTGGTCAGATGTCCAGTAAGGCAGTTAGAGTGTAGCTATTGTTTCATCGGAGTGAGACATCATATTTTTATACATATACGTGAAAGTTGCATGTCTATGCAAAAATAAGCTGATATAATGTGCCCATATAACACACACTATACCAGTTAATTCTTCTAAGATGCGCTAACTGAAAAAACTAATGCACTTGTTTTGAAGGGCTTTCCATTTCAGGTTCTTGTAGGCATTATTAGTGCACAAAATCTGCAAAAAAAATCCTAAAAAGAAAAAGCCTTAATACAAACGCACTAATTTTGCAATTAGCGTATCTTAGTAAAAATACATCTGTATGGCACGCCCACGTGTATACCCCTAGGTTCTATATAGCATGATGTAAGTTGTGTGCAAATCCAGTCGTATTCTGGATTTGTATGCGCAACTTAATTAGTTAATAAGCATATCAGTGCTAATTTGCCACTTAACAAGCAATGACACTAATTGACTTTAATTAGAATTTATGCACACAAATTTCTAAGCTATTCTTCTACGTCACATAGCTGAAAAGGGGCATGGCCATGGGCGTGGAATGGGCAGGTTATGGGTGTTTCTAAATCTATGGGGGTCTTTCAGCTGGTGGTAAATGCCGAGACGCCAATTATATTCCTATGGGCATCTCAGCACTTACCGCCAGCTGATTTTTACCATGTGCTAGAAATGCAAGCGTGGCTTTGTAAAAGGCCCCCTATGCACATTGTTATAGAATACACTGGGTCAGCATCTAATTTAGACGTCGGCATTTACACCAAGTTTTACTTGGCGTAACTGACTGACAAAATTTAGTCATGCAGATGGGCGCTTGGTGTATTCTATAAACTGTGCAGAAATTTAAGTGTATTCTAAGAAGTATACCTAGGTATTTTTTTTAGCGCTGATTTTTAAGTGTGTTATATAGAATCTAGCCATAGTGGGATGGGGGTATGCATGGTTTTAAAAATGTATACAAACGCACACGTTATATGTGTGAAAATATGGTAATTGTCCCATACCACAACCCCACCTACCGGCAAGTTATATATATAATGAGTTCCAGATGAAGTCACGGACTGATGGCTGCTGGCAGAGGGATATCGTTGTGATGGCTGTGCTTTATGGGAGAGAAGGGTAAAGGTAACCCTCAAGTTTTTGCAAATGATGGTTCTTGGTACTATCCACCCCAGCTTTTTTAGGTGAGCTAGAAGTCCAAAGAAGCTGAAAGAAATTGTTAGACTCCCTGCCTCTTCTCCCCGCCAAAAGTTTCAGACTGCTGGCTAATAAAAATTATATTTAGCTAATATCTCCAATGGGTAGAAAAACGAGTATGAGGAGGTGATATGAAGCATGAGAACAATGGGAAAAATCTGTGCAGAAGTGAACCTACAAAGAGAAGAGATTTCTGCTTGAGAATATTAAAATGAATGCTGAATTCACAAGGCGTGAGAAACTAAAGCAGTTTATAATGATCAGACAATGCATAAATATGCCATGAGAACCATATGGTGGAATACGCAAGCACAGTTAAAATTGATTTTCTAAGGTACAAACTGAAAAAGATCTGAACAGCAAATGAACAGCCATAAACATTAGAACCTGGAAAATGCACATTCTGACAAATGACTGGAGCAAAACAAAATGAGAGACGTGACATCATACAAAGAGGAAAATAAATAAACAAACAAACAAATAAATTAATAAATAAATATACATACATGCATACACAGAGAAGAGAGAGGGAGAGATAGATGCATTGCTTATGATAAGGAAGGTAATATATTTTTTATAGATTATAGTTGTGTTGCATTATTAAAATGTTTGGCACTATCATTTAATTTCTGTTTTTTGAAATCATCACATTAATCATATAGCAATTTATGTAATTAACTTATTCTGATCACATTTTTAAAAGTTTTGATTGCTGATCAATGCATTGATACGTGCAGATGTCTTTTAGGTTATGAATTATATTTTGTAGTTGATGATTTTCAAAATGGTAGATGATCAGGAGAGAAGACAATAAAGCTAACTGACTTGAACAGGGATAGACATCTGGGTGGTGTGGCACCAACTAAAGAGACTTAGTACAGAGCCTGTGGGCTGGTGAATGATCCCCAGGCTGTGCAGTGGCCCCACCCTTCAGAGAGCTTTCTTGATAAAAGGTAGTCTGTACGGGAGGAGATGGGCTCACAGCAGGGCATGTACGCACAAACCAGTTCACAAGCCTCTTACTTTCTTTCTATGGCTGCCATGGGCCTCAGAAGAGCAAATTTAGGTGGGGAGGGGGTATTGAAGAGGAGGATGCACCCCGAAGGTACCCCCTCCATGCAAAGATGCCAATGGGCACTAAGACCTCAAATCCAACCATGGGCATGAGTATGAGATATAGAGTGAGTTGGCAACATGAAGCTCTTTTGCGCTCTCTCTGGGATGAGCAGAAATGCTCTTTTTGTTCTTGCAACTGAGATGCTGTGAGCCACATTCAAATACATACAAATGGGCAAGAGGTGTCAATTGCAAGGAAATAACACTGGCACCTGTAGGAATAGCAGAAGCCTCAAGCTGAGAGTGGTGCAGAGATCACATGCCCACCATGAGAGCTACTAGAGAACCTTCATCCTTTTCCTATTCCTTCTCTAAGCTGAGCTACAGCTGATGTGACTTCCGGGCTCATGGGCAAAAGTTGGATCCCCTCTGCTTCTCATATATAACTTTGTACATACATACCCATGCTCATTCTGCCTTCACAATCATGTCCCGGCAGGTTTCTCGCAGTCTTTAAAAAAAAAAAAAAAAAGAGGATACCAAAAGCCATCTGCTCCACTTCAACAGTCGCAGGGTTGTGGATATTTGGCCTATTCTGATACCTCCCTGAGATGAAGCGCAATCCCTACACAGAGGTCTGAGAACGACACAGCCCCAGTACAGGGTTCTTTGACAATGGACATTTACTATGCCTGCACCTCACCATATAGTTTATTTAGATTTGCTATACCACCCTGCCTAACTAGCAGATCTAGATGGTTTACATTGATTCACAACACATGGAAAAGAAAAGGAACTACAATATGTTTGATAGAAAAGAATAATCAATCACATCAGAGGACAGATATAAGAAAAACATAATACAGTTTCACAGAAAAAAAAAGGGAGGAGCTGGCAGCGGTAAACTACCAGTCAGATGAGGTTTAGGGTAGGTTGAAAGCCTGAACAAAAAGCCAGACCTTTAGATCAGCCTTGAAACTGTTAAACAAGGGCTCAGCAAGAACATGCAAAGGGAGAGAGTTCCAGAAAAATGGTGTCACAAAGAAGAAGGCATGGTGTCTTGTAGACTAACTGAGCAAATTTGGGGGCTGGTAAAACCAAACAATGATCATAGTGAACGGAGTAGGTGAGATGGTAAATATGGTATAGTAAGCGAGGAAAGATACTGGGGGAGACTGAGTCAGAAGGCTTGAAACACAAAGATCGGGAGCTTAAAAATGATGTGCTGTTGAACTGGTAGCCAATGGTATTTCTGCAATAATGGGGTAACATGATCAGGATGCTGGGCATGGCAGAGAAGGCAAATGGCCATGTTTTGAAAGGACCGGAGTCTTTTGATGTGAGATCTGAAGCAACCTAAATAGACTATGTTGCAATAATCTAATCTAGTTTTCAGTAAAGCCAATATCAAGGAATGGAAGATATCAGCACTAACGTATCGATGAGCTAAACAAAGTTTACGGAGGATAAAGAAACCTGTTTTACAGATGTTTGCGATTTGAGGGGTGAATGTAAGGTGGGAGTCAAAAATGACTGCCAAGCACTGGAATGAGTCTACAGGCTGAATGAGCAAATCAAATAAGGTTAGAGGGATAGATGGACTAGAGATGCCACCTGTAAGCCAACAAGCTAGGGTCTTTTCTTTATTGAGAACCAATCTATGGTCAGCTAGCCACTGTGAAATGAGTACCAAGCAATCCTGAAGGGACACTAAGCTGCCCAGTGAAGACAACTTCAGTACTTGGAGGAACTCATTATCAATGGTGAAGAGACTCACTGTAATAAATGGATTCAGCGACCAGGATTCTTTCTCCACCTTTCATGTCTGGTGGAGATTTGGGTCTTTGGCAAAATGCAGCCCACTCCCATGGAGTTCCAGGCTAGGGTGGACCAGTCACAGGTGTAGGCACATGAGGATGCTGTAGAGAATATGAAGACACATGTGTTTCAGTTTGTAAATGCACAGTCTATAGGAAGATTCAGAGAGACTGAATTGGAACCATGGGCAGGAAGAGCGCCATGTAACATCCCCACTTCAGTGAACACGTCCTATTGTACATTTCTGACTGCATCTTTCTATGAGTGAGGCTCAATGAGATCCAGAAGGGCATTAACATCTCCAGACTAATAGTAGCATTGAATGGCCACTAGCATCCTTCATTTACGGGAAGGAGACTATGACGGGTCCTGGATTGAGTGCCACACATGCACCATGCCTCAGAATGTGGTCTCTGAGAGACAGGGAAGGACAGGGCCTGAGCTTTGTGTGGTGTCTCTCATGGTGGGCTCATTTTCAAATGACTTTGTGTTTAACCAGAAAATGAGGGCAGAAGCAATTATGCACAAGTATTTGTAGCTGGGATATTTTTTTCAATGTATGCAGAAAAATAGAATGTCATGGCATGAAATTTAAAAAAGCAAAACAAAACACACACACGCATGAAATACTAACAGGCTGAAAGAGCCAGATTGTTGGTTTCAGGTAATCCTAATCACAAAGAGTTTCAGGTCTGCACAAGTGATTCACAAATTCCCCTCCCTTTCTCCCCCCACCCCCACCCCTCGACTCCAAGAAGGTCTATTGCTTTGTATGGGAGTAGCCCAGATTTCCACAGAAATCTTCAACTCTAGGAACGTGAGCTGTGCATGTTTGCACAAATGGAACCTGTATTTTGCTGTTCAATGAAATTCTATATTCAGAAGCATCAAGAAAATGCAAGAAAGACGGCCTGTGTTCTTTTCTTTTGTGCGGGAATTGCACAGCAGAGGAGCAAAGAGGACAAAAGCAGGGCCCATCAATACAGAAATCTATTTTCTGGAAAAAACTAACACATAGGGCTAGATTCAGTAAATGACACTCAAAGATTGGCACCAAAAAACATTGGCGCTCAACACAATTCTCTAATGGGCCCTCAAAGATGAGCACCCATTATACAATACTACTGACTGCCAAATATTATTATTTATTATTATTTATTGCATTTATATCCCACATTTTCCCACCTTTTTGCGGGGCTCAGTGTGGCTTACAATAGGATATGAATAATAGAAATACATTTGTTACAATTTGGTTATGGATTACATTGTGCAAAGTTATACGAGACATTCAAATATCAAATTAGGAATATGGCAATGGGACATCAACATAGAAATAATTGGAAGGGGACAATGGGAAGCTAAAGGGTAGTGTTAGACAAAGACATATGGTGTACATAGTTCCGTGGATAAGTGTATGATAGACTGGATTGCGGGATGAGGGATCAAGTGGATGTATGGGTGCCAGGACTTATGCCTGCTGAAACCAGGTGTAATTCTTGGCGCGTAATGTAGGTGCACATCTGTGGTATTCTATAACACCGCGTGCAAATTTTAGGAACACCCCTGACACGCCCATGCTCCTCCCATGGCCCTTTTGGGTTGGGTGCCATATATAGAATCTGGAGGATAATGTGTAAGAGGTAAAGATACTGCCTGAAAAGTAAAAAAGAAAAGGAAAAGAAAAGCACAGGGATTGATAATCAGCAACACTTATCCGGGTAGGAGTGCTCCTATCTGGACAAGTTTCGCTCCCTGGGGCCAGCCATGGATTTTCTGTGGCATTATCTGGATAATGTTGCTGAAAATTACCACTGACTGCTGTGACGCTGTTTGGACGACGCCACGGCGGTGCAGGACTGGAGATACAGCAGAACTGGTGGTTACCCAGTTAGTGGCAGTATTCAGTTTGCTAACCAGGCAACCAACTGGATAAAATCAGGACAGCAAAAGGCTGTCATAAATTTATCCAGGTACCAGTATCCGGCTACTTTATAACAGGATATTCAGCACTGGTATCTGAATACAGTCGGTACTAAATATCCCAGCATACAAAAATCTATGGTGGCTGGCATTTTAGAAAATGCTGAAAACAGCAGGCTACATAGTGGGAGGATATATTTTAACTTAATAGCACAGTTTTCATCTTGTTCTTTCGATTTGTAATGAGGTGAAAGTACCACGATCTTTTTTTTTACAACTACCCAAGTTTTCCTTATTTTGAATTCTCCTCTTCTGATGGAGTAGCCTAGTGGTTAGTGCAGTGGACTTTGATCCTGGGAAACTGGGTTCAATTCCCACTGCAGCTCCTTGTGACTCCTGGCAAGTCACTTAACCCTCCATTGCCACAGGTACAAATAAGTACCTGTATATACTATGTAAACTGCTTTGAATGTAGTTGCAAAAACCACCGAAAGGCAATATATCAAGTCCCCTTTCCCTTTCAACCAGCACAGCCATCACAGTAACAGCCTGGAACCAGTCAATGTAGGTGTTGAGCAACAACTGGGACTCTCTCCTCCCAGGGAGTTGTAGATGTTGATTCCACTTCATCACCAAACAACTGCCACCTCATAAGACAAAACTGAACTCAAAACTGCTTCCATTAGAAATGCCTCTGGACTAATAGATTAGCCCAGAAAGGCATTTAGAGACAAAAAAAACCTTTCCTTAGCACCTTTAGCCATATCATACTGGATATTCATCTGATGTAAGAACCACCATAAAGTGGTAAGATAGAAAAAGTCTACCTAATTTAAGAAATTATTAAAGACACACTTGTTTTGAGGCAGGGTAGTATGTACAACCAATCTGAATGTTTAGGGATGAGTAAGCAGAAAGCAGCATTGGGCTATATGTTTGTTTTGTCATGAATTTTTGCAGTGATTGTGTTTTATGATGATTATGTATGTTGATTTTTCTGATTATGTATGTTTTATGGAATCTGCCTAGTTAATAGGCATAATATAAATTAATAAAGTGTAAAAAAAGTTTTAAAACACAGTTTTGTTGTTTCTATTCATTACTATTATTATTGTTGTTATGATTTCTCTCATGCCTTTTCCACAGTAGTAAAATTACAATTACAAATGGAACTTCTATCCCGCACTTTTCCCACAGAGTTCTGTGTGGTTCACAAACAAGAATCTGTGCTGTCCTAGGAAGAATACATCCAAAAAGATAAGTTTTAAGCATTAAAAAAAATTGTTCCAATTAGATGACTACCTTATAACCGCTGGTAGAGAGCTCCACCAGAATGTGGACTGATATGAAAAATGACCCGAGAACATCACTTTATATTTTACTTCCTTTGAAAGTGGATAACGAAAAGTCAGATGGGATCTCTCACAATCCCTGAGTGGTAAGTCAATAAGATTAGACATATAGGTTGGGGCTAACCCATGAAGAATTAAATAAGTTAAAGAACATATTTTAAATATGGTATGTGCCTTAACTGGAAGCCAATGAAGTTTTAGAAATAATGGGGTGACTCTTTCAAATTTGGAAGACCTATAGATCAAACGCGCTGCTGTATTTTGATAATTTACATACAGGTACATATTACTTGAGATACCTTACATGTTAACTTGTACGAAAAGTGCAAGTTACTTAAGACTCAAAGTAATGAAAATAGTGCCCAACACTGGTATTAAGTCTAGAAGATAACTAGAGCAGCAAATGTTTATTAGGAAGGCAAGTAACATGTAGAAGAATTTAAAACCTTATTTCCCTTAGACACAACATGAGAGAAAACCCTTCACACAGCAGGTCTTTAGCCTTCTAAGATACAGTCAGTAGCTGAACGTATCTAGTTCAAGGCACTTTGCTTATTACATCATATTATCTAAGGCTCTACTTCTCAGTTGCTAATGAACATGATTTCTAAAAATTTATTTGGGCAATCTATTAAGTTGCAGGATAAGCTTATTCTTTGTCTCCCTTCTTTTAGCAAAAATACGTTTTTTGAGAATAATAAATGCCATCTTTTCTGTCATTGCTATTCCTGAATGGAACTCTCTTCCATTGGTTATTCATGAAGAGCTGAACTATGTGAACTTTCAGAAGATGTTGAAAACATACCTTTTCGAATAAGGGTTAATTTCCTCTTGATTTACTATGCTAAAATAATGTGTGAAATCTTTATCGTTATTTGTGTAAGCTCTGTAATGCTACGTTTTAACTGTACGCTGTGTTGAACACTAGTTTAGGGGAAACAGCAGTTTAGAAGTATTGCATTGACATCGAACCATTTGTTTACCATGAAGAGTTGCCCAAAACGACTTCCCAGTAATGGCACCCGCTGTCAATGAAAATGTTTGCTGCTGCACCATAGCAACCAGTCCCACTAAACCTCTCCGGGGTATGGCTCTTCTTCAGTGAGCTCTCCTCTTTTTCCATCTGCATTCCATCGTTGGAGATCTTAAGCTTCTTGTGAGCCATTTTAGGGTCAAGTTTAAATGGCTGACCTGTGCAATAAGCAAACAGAAGAGGTGTTAAGGTAGTAAAGTGGTTGCAGAACTCAGCTGCAAATCCAGAAAACCTGGCTTCATTTCCATTTATTAGATTTTATACTCCACACTATCCAAACTAAAGTATACAATCAATCCCACGATATAGTGACGGAGAAGAGTATCTGTTTGGTCAAAGTACAAGGTACATATCCCCCATCCACCACTTACTACACAACCTTTGTCAAGACCCTTAATCATCCATGCTAAAGTTGAACAGGATACTATAACCATGTAAATTATCTTGCACAACTCTGTCTATGCAATTAGAATTATTGTTATACAAAACTCTCGATACCAAAACTCAGTTTGTTAGTGTAAAAATTGAGGGTGGAGTTAACACATGAAAGGCATAACTACGATAATGAGATTCCTTCAAATTTGTGATGCCCAAGGTAACAGTAACACATCCTTTTATATGACAAAAAATAGAGCTGACCAGGGGAAAGGCAATTCTAGGCATCGAGTACTGTTCCTTCTCTTAATCTAGTTACTTACATTTGAGCAAAGATTTGAGGATCATACTCCAGAAAGCACAAGAATGGTATTCATAGAAATCACAGTTATAATAAAGTCTGTGTGTGATTGGGGAGTTCAGAATATATATGGTACAGAGCACAAAAGGGTTGTAAGGTTGCCAACAGCCAGTATACGGCTGGTCTGGTGGATTTTTAAAATAGAAAGCCGGTGGTCCACTGGACAACAAACCAGCCAATGTAAATGCCAGTTTTCTGCTGACCGTTGCAGAGCTCAGGGGCAGCTTTATGCGGCATCTGTACTCCCTTTCTTGCCAGCTGAAGCATCCCAGGTACAAACCTACATCAGCCACTTTAAAACTGAAAAGACTCATGAGACCTGCCTTTAGCACATGTGCACTAACAGTGATACTGGTCCTGTTCCCATAGATAGAGATCTGGGTTGGAGGTGGTAGGACCGGCATTGGTGTTTTCAGTTTTAATGTGGCTGTTGCAGGGTCAGACCTGAGGCACTTCAGTTGGCAAGAAAGGAAGATGCTGTACTTTGGGGGTGGGGGGAATGGAAATGCTGGATATGATGGGACCATGTGATGGGACATAGAAACACAGAAGGGGAAGATGGTGGACTTGAGGAAGGAAGGTTTAGAGGGCATGTGCTGAACATGATGGGGCTGTAGGAGCAAAGATGGAAGAGTGGGATACTGGACCACCTGAGCAGGGAGGACTAGAAAGACAGAGAGAGGAGGCTGGTCATAGGGGATAGGCCTAAGGAAACAGGATGCTGAACATAGGGTGGGGCTAGAGAGACAGAGAGAAGGTGCTTGAGATGAGAGGAGCAAGAGAGACAGAGAGGATGCTGGACATGGGGTAGAGAGAATTAGGGAGAGAGAAGAGATGACGGATATAGGACATTGGATGGAGAAGAGAAATGGGGAGCTGGACACCAGGCAAAGGAGAGAGGGGAAAAGCTGGTCACAAGGGGAGTAGAGGGAAGGGGCAATTAGTGAGAGATTGGGGGAAGAGGGAGAGATAGCGAAAGCAGAGCTGGATGAGGGAAAAAGATAGAAAGCTTGTAGGTAGATCCAGTTACAAAAAAAAAGATACTGAAGACTAGTTGCTAAGGAAGATGAGTGAAATCTGGAGTGAAAAGCAGAAAAATGATGAAAGAAAGCTGAGAGGAAGAGCCAGTGTTAGAAATTAATGTAGGAGAAGAAGTGAAGACAGGAGGAGGAGAAGAAGAAATGGCAAATGCCAGACAGGAAATCCTAGAGAGATAAGAGAAGACAAAGGAAAACAGAAACAGAGCCTGAGACTAACATAATTGGAAAAATAAAATGGCCAGACAACAAAGGAAGCAGGATTCTGGGCTATATGGACTTTTGGTCTAATCCAGCATGATTTTCTGTTTAGAGATTAGAAAATGTCAGTTTTTGGAACATATGTCTGATAGGGCCAATGTTAGACCTAGCTGGAGCCCAGAGCAGAAATTTGGGAGTGAACTCTCAAAGCCCACTTGTGGGCTATGGCTTCTTCAGTTTCAGGCAGACTTGAGGTCCTTTCTGTCATGTGAGCCCAGGGCAATTGCCCTGGTTGCACCCTCCTCTCACTAGCCCTTATGGACAGGGGGAAATATGGTATAGCTCTTTCTATTTCTTTAATGCTGTACCACATGCAGAGTCTGCATATTTCTATTTTCAGTTTGTGGTCGCTTATTTTTACTTGGTGGGGATCTATCTATGTTCTGCATGTGCAACTGAGCATGCGGTATCTATGCATGAATGTACAGTAATCTGGTTAGTTCAGTTTTCATAACAAGTGCACTAATGTTGTAGTGCTCCCTGTAATATTTAAGCTGCGGCCTTTCCCATGCAAGGTCCTTATAGTGCAAGTTTTGAAAATTAGTGCTGTAAAGGTAAATTTGCTCCAGGTCTTGAATGACTTTCCTGTAAAGCTTTGTATTAATTCACAATATGCCTGTTACTGGCAGGTTTTATGTTCATGTTACTAAGATAACGCTAGAATCAGAAATTGTATTTTTGTACGATACATTCTATGGGTAAATGTTCTAGCTCTGCTCTGCATCCATTGTGGGAAGTGGCTGGGGGATCATGGGCATGGGGGAGGGCACTGCCCCCCTCTCAAACAAGCTGCACTTATCTGGGTTGAAGGCAGACCAGACAGCAATTCCTTTTCTCTCTCAACCCCTCCCTCGGGCTATCTTAGAATTGTTCTTCCTTCTAGTGGTTGCTGGCAGTAGTAGCGAATCGCATACCCTGCCTGCAACCTGCCTTTAATTCTATTCTATTCTGGATATTTATATCCTGCTACAATCAATAACGAATCTAAGCGGGTTACATAAAATTCAAAATGCACAATTAAAGATACTGATAGCCCTACTATATTATTTATCCAAATATTTACTAAAAAGATATGTCTTCAACCCTTTACAAAACTGTAAATATCCAAAAAGCGTTCAAATTTGTTCAGGTATAGGATTCCGCAATTTGCTAGCTTGATAAACAAAGAGCCATCAAGGACATTTTTGTAACGAACTTTAACAGACGGAAACCCCAGTAAAAGAGTAGAGCAGAAGCTAATAGCTTATCCAAAAGGCTGGATAAACTATTAGCAGCGGGAGAAGAACAATTCCCCTGTAAGATGTTAAACACAGTACAAGCAGTCTTAAAATTGATTTGTGCAGAAACTGGTAGCCAGTGAAGGTTTTGAGTAAAAGTGTCATATGATCATAACGGGAAAGACCATAAACCATTTTAGCTGCAGTATTTTGCAGCAACTACAATTTATTAACAAGTTTTAAATTTAATCCAGCATACAGAACACTACAATAGTCCAACTGAGACAAAACAATAGCCTGCACCAGCATACAAAAGTGTTCTGTAAAAAAAGAGTGATCTGATTGTTCTCAATTGTTGCAATTTTAAAAAAATCTTTTTACTCAAATAATTTATTTGAGAGTTCATCGTTAATTGGGTGTCTAATATATTCCCCAAAACCTTAGAGGATTTTTCAAATGACAGCTGTTCTCCTGAAGCAATTGAAATGTACAAGGGACCAATGACACATTATTGGAAAAATACAGTGATTTTATCTGAACTGCGTTAAGCTTTAACAGATGTTGATTGAGCCAAGAATAAATTCAGGATATGCAGTCAGAAATAGAAGTTTGTAGTGTCAAAATATTTGATGTAATGGAGGATCAACACAAATATGTAATCTGCATATGAACAGCCAAAATAATGTGATGTATCTGATCCTAATGAGCTCATAAATACATTGAATAATATCAGAGATAATGGTGAACCTTGCAGGACACCAAAACCTGTTCTCCAAGTAAAAAAGAAGATTTTATTCTTCTTAACATAATATGATTTTTTTTAAAAAAACCTTCTATCCATTTATAAACTGCTCCAGATATTCTATACTCGCTCAATTTACACAGCAGAAGTTCATGGTTCACTGTATCAAACGCTCCAGAAATATCAAAATGAAGCATGACAGAATGGACTCCCTGACTGAATACCAAGAGTAACAGTAATGACTCCATGCTACGCATAGCCCTGAATCCAAATCGAAAATCATGCAAACTATGTGAGGTTTCCAAATATGATGCAATCTGTACACCACTACCATAGCCCTTACGGGTGAAGGGGGGGGGGCACCTAGATGTGGGTACAGTAGGTTTGTGGTGGGCTTTGGAGGACTCGCTGTTTCCTCCACAAATGTAACAGGTGTGTGTGTGGGGGGGTGGGTCTGGGTTCCCCTGCCTGAAGTGCACTGCACCCACTAAAACTGCTCCAGGGACCTGCATACTGCTGTCAGGGAGCTGGGTATGACATTTGAGGCTGGCTTAGAGGCTGGCAAAAATTATTTAAAAAGGTTTTTTTTGAGGGTGGGAGGGGGTTAGTGACCACTGGGGGAGTAAGGGGAGGTAATCCCCGATTCCCTCCGGTGGTCATCTGGTCAGTTCAGGCACCTTTCTGAGGCTTGGTCGTAAGAAAAAATGGACCAAGTAAAGTTGCCCAAGTGCTCGTCAGGGACGCCCTTCTTTTTTCCATGATCGGTCGAGGACGCCCATGTGTTAGGCATGCCCAAGTCCCGCCTTCGCTATGCTTTCAACACGCCCCCGTGAACTTTGGTCATCCCCGCCATGGAAAGCAGTTGAGGATGCCCAACATCAGCTTTCGATTATGCTGATTTGGGCGACCCTGGGAGAAGAATGCCCATCTTCCGATTTGTGTCGAAAGATGGGCGCCCTTCTCCTTTGAAAATAAGCCTGATAGTATGTACTTTGCTACTGTAAAAAAGAAAGCACTTGACACTATTGTCTGATGATGACTGGCTCCCCAACAGGAAATAAACAATCATGAAATATATGTATTTATATTTTTTTCCTTGGTGCAATAACAAAGTGCCTCTTTTCTCCCTACAGCATCTGTGGTTTTGTTTGTTTGTGTTGCAAAATAAAAAGTTTGCTTCAGATGAGTACCTAGGACAGAAAGATTCAAGCCTTGACTGTGTTGGTATTACTCTACCTTATCCCATCTTGCACGCCTCTTCCACTACCAAGGGGGCCATTTAATTCTACCTCTTCTATTGCTACCAAGGTGCCCATTTACTAATGGTTAGAATCTGTGACCACAGCTGAGTCCAATCCAGCTCTGATAGGTAGGAGTCTCTTGGGATTTGAAAGACCTGGGAGAATTGAATGACAAGAAGTGCCTGATGTTATTAACTGTACTCTTCTTATCCCTATTGGTAATGTTGTGAAGTTTGTCCTTTTTACTTGAAGGCTATTTATAGCAGATTCTTTGGTTCTGAACCCCGTTTGTGGCCTGGACTGAGTTACTGAATGCTGGTAAAGAGTAAAAAGTGGGATTAATTTGCCAGCGTCTCCCGGGTATTCTGGTCCTGACCTGGACTCAAATACTGTATCCAGAGAGAAGAACCCTGCACATCTGTGTTACCTCCCTGAAGGTATGCCCCCAATCTGCCAAGCAACATAGGATAATCCAGTGAGGATCACTCCAGATTGATATGGATTACTAAAGACATTTCATCTCTCTCTCTCTCTCTCTCTCTATGTATACACGCAGAGATAAATATGCATTGAGTATTAATACACATATTATTAATATAATACCCGTATTTCTTTTGAGAAGCTTTGCAATAAAAATCTGGGATGCTTAAGAAAAGAAAGCAAAAACCTATACTTTTTTTCTTACAGCAAATACTTTTAATTAACTGCTGCACACAGTGGTAGATGGTTTGTGGAGGCGGCTGCTATGACAGCAGTCAAACCTCAGTCTGCTGATTGCCAAGATGGAAGTTTTACTTGCAACAATATTTTAGTCATGTGATACAGTTGTCTCCAATTAAAACAGAGCCTCAATGTCTTGGAGTCGTTGAAGACAAACATAGCCATGAACCCTGCTAACTTCAATAAAGACATAAACCTCTCTGGAAATCTACAGGTAATCCATAAAAAGCCTATATACAATCTGTGAGCCGTTCTGCTTCAAGTAATTGGCTTTTTTACTGATGCTCTTGGGAATATACTGCTTTTTGGTGGTTAAGTCCTTATAAATAAATCTATTTGTATTCTTTCCACATTACTTCACAGATATCAGAATATAAACTATTTCTGCCTCATCATCCACAGACATGGTTAAGGGGCATTTGACAGGCAATACACAATTATTTTTTAAACATAAAAACAGGACATATGTTGTCTGATAAATAAGTTTAACCTCTTAGTCACGGTGAAATGTCCACTATAAACAAATAGATCAGTCCGGTTCAATGGTTTGATGGTAGTGGCACATGAGGAATCTGGGTATGAAGCCCGAGTCCAAATTCTACTTACTGACCAGTTGGGGGAAGAGGAAGGGTAGTTCTGGTCACTGCACAATGGTGACATCTAGTGGCCAGTTGAAAGCTACATTTATAATGGGCTCCAGTCTCCAGATGGAACTATGATCTGTGGTCCTTGATTAAGGTCTGTTACTACATTGGCTGGGCTGAATGGCAAGAGAGAGAGGGTAAAAAAGGGTAGATCTGTGAGCAGGGGGAAGTTATAGTAACTAGACCAAACAAAATGGAAGAAAGAAATGAAGTGGTGATTTTTATGATATGATTTGTGTTCAAGAGGGCAGTCTTTAGATTGGGGGCTACATATTTTCACAAATCCATATGCTATTTTATTCCTCAGCCATCCATTCAAAGCAGGTACAAAGAACATGGATACTTTTTGTGTGCGCACCTCACAAGTATACAAACTATTTGAAAACTGCCTGTTCTGGGGATAATTTTATAAAGTTTTTTTTCCTGATTAAAAGGTCTGCTTTGCACATGAAAAAGGGTATTTATAAAACTGTGAGACGACATGTGTGTAAAAAGTGGGTGGGTGAAAAGAGTGCACCTAGTTTTACTTGATCTGTGCATAGTCGTTACTTTGGGTGTAGCTCAGGTGAAATGGAGGAATTGTAAATTTTTATAAAGTAGGTGTGCACATACTGTAGTAAAGATCATTCCTGAGTCAGCTCTTTGGGACAGGAAAAAAGACCAAATTCCATTAATGAGCAGGCCACTAACATACTATTTACAAGGTTAAATTGAAAGCTTCTCTATACTGTAGATTTCTTACTAACAACCAGTGCTTTTTTTGTAGGAAAAAAGGTGCCGGTACTCATTATGGGCGGGGTCACCACATATGGCTCCACCCCTATGACAGCCACACCCACATTAACCACACCCCCTATACCAGCCATGGCGCATATAAACAGACATCATTGAAAATATTACAGTACTATAGGAGACAAAAATAACGTGATTTGCTAAGTAGTAGTAGTAGTATACCCAGTGCAAAATAAGACAGCCAATATAAATTCTCAAATTGGACATATTACAAACACTAAAATGAAAATAAAATGATTTTTTTCTACCTTTGTTGTCTGGTGACTGTTTTTCTTTCCATATTGGTCCCAGTCTGTGATTCTCCTTTCCTTTGTTTTCGCTTAACTCTTCTGTGCCATTTGTCATTTTTGTCTCCTTTTTCTTTGCTTTCTTCAATATTTTTCAAGCTCTCTCTCTGTCCAGATTTAATTCATTCTTACTATCCATTCTTTAATTTCCTTCATCTACCTGTGGCTTTTCATCTTTTCCTCACCCTTGTTCTCCCCATGCCCCTTCCTCTTATTCTCCAGTCTTTCTCTATTCCCCTTTTCCATCCAGCAGCTCTGCTTTCTCTCCCCATCCTTCCAGTGTCTCCCCTATTTCTTTCTGCATTCTTCCATCCAGCGTCTTCCCTCTTTCTCTCCCTATCCTTCCGTTTTCCCTCTCTCTCTCCCCATCCTTCCATCTGTTTTTCCCTCTCTCTCTCCCCAATCCTTCCCTCTGTTGTTTTCCCTCTTTCTCTCTCTCCCCAATCTTTCCCTCTGTTGTTTTCCCTCTTTCTCTCTCTCCCCATCCTTCCATCTGTTTTCCCCTCTCTCCCCAATCCTTCCATCTGTTTTTCACTTTTTCTCCTCTCTCCCCAATCCTTCCATCTGTTGGTTTCCCTCTTTCTCTCTCTCCCCAATCCTTCCCTCTGTTGGTTTCCCTCTTTTTCTCTTTCCCCAATCCTTCCCTCTGTTGGTTTCCCTCTTTCTCTCTCTCCCCAATCTTTCCCTCTGTTGTTTTCCCTCTTTCTCTCTCTCCCCATCCTTCCATCTGTTTTCCCCTCTCTCCCCAATCCTTCCATCTGTTTTTCTCCTCTCTCCCCAATCCTTCCATCTGTTGGTTTCCCTCTTTCTCTCTTTCCCCAATCCTTCCCTCTGTTGGTTTCCCTCTTTCTCTCTCTCCCCAATCCTTCCCTCTGTTGGTTTCCCTCTTTTTCTCTTTCCCCAATCCTTCCCTCTGTTGGTTTCCCTCTTTCTCTCTCTCCCCAATCCTTCCCTCTGTTGGTTTCCCTCTTTTTCTCTTTCCCCAATCCTTCCCTCTGTTGGATTCCCTCTCCCTGCCAAGTTTGGCGCGAACGGCGCGAAGTCGCGACGCACGCGGCACCAGCCCCTATTTCCGGCTGCTGCTGCTTCTCCTGTTGAGCAGCAGCGGCCGCTACACAAAGAAAAAGAAGATTAACAAAAAAAAATTGAAACCTGGCTGAAACGCGGCACCCCAGCACTGTAGACAGCCATTAGGCATTGGCTGTTGCCCCGCAGCCGCTCCTCCTCTTGCCTCTAGGTCACTGCGCTCCTCCGGGGTCTTCCTCCAGGGGCACTGACGTAGAGGCAAGAGGAGGAGCGGCTGCGGGGCAACAGCCAATGCCTAATGGCTGTCTACAGTGCCGGGGTGCCGCGTTTCAGCCAGGTTTGAAGTTTTTAAAAAAATCTTTTTCTTTGTGTAGGGGCCACTGCTGCTCAACAGGAGAAGCAGCAGCGGCCGGAAATGGGGGCTGGCACTGCGTGTGGGACATGGACTCACAGGGCGGGGGGAGGAAAAAAAAAAGGTGCCGGTACGCCGTACCGCTGCGTACCAGCACAAAAAAAGCATTGCTAACAACTTTCCACACTTAGGGCTACATAGATTCTCTATATCACGCCTAAAAAATCGGCACCAAAATGAAAAAAAAGCCTAAGTGTGTTCTATAAAGTACATCTTAATTTAGGCGTACTTTATAGAATAAACCTAAATTTCCACGCAGTCTAAAGAATAGAGTCTATAGAGTCTGAGCATCTGTCAACGCAACTAAATTTAGTCATGGCCATTTACGTGATGTTTTACTTGGTGTAAATGCCGATGCCTAAGTAACATGCAGACCAGGTGTATTCTATGACGCGCAT
This sequence comes from Microcaecilia unicolor, assembly GCF_901765095.1. Lineage (NCBI taxonomy): Eukaryota > Metazoa > Chordata > Amphibia > Gymnophiona > Siphonopidae > Microcaecilia > Microcaecilia unicolor. Next base: position 27,726 of record NW_021963273.1, on the reverse strand, counting down.
AGATTTTAGAAACACCAATGACACACCCATTCCAATGGCCATACCCCCTTTTCAGCTATGCAACTTAGAATTTATGTGCATCATGTTATAGAATACGCTTAGAGAGTTGTGAGCATAAATTCTAATTAGTGCCAATTAGCGTCAATAATTGCTTGTTAATTGACAGCACTGATTGTCTTGTTAACTAATTAAGTTGTATGCACAAATACAGAATACGACTTTATCTGCACATACAGCTTAAGTTGCACTATATAGAATCTGGGGGTTAGAGGGTTAGTCCATACAAGGGGACCTCCTTGTAAGTGCCCTGATGCTGAGCAGTGAGATCCTATTTGATAATATCACCTTGGTACCCCAATTCCATTATAGAATATTAGTATAACTCGGTATCAGTGCACATTTCATTTAGACACCTGCAGTTACACCGGGCCATAGACCTGCTGTAACTGCAGGCACTCAAATGCAGCATGAATGCGTGTAACTTACAGTATTATGTAACTGGCATGTGAAAGTCGATACCCTGCCCAAGCACCTTCCATTTTCCACCCCTGTGAACATCCCGTTGCATTTACTCGCTATAGTGCTTAGGTGTTTTCTCTGTCACTTATGTATGTAAATATGGAATTACCCAAAAACGTGACAGTGCATAAGTACATAAATATTGCCATACTGGGAAAGACCAAAGGTCCATCGAGCCCAGCATCCTGTTTCCAACAGTGGCTAATCCAGGCCACAGATACCCGGCAAGATCCCCAAAATGTACAAAACATTTTATGCTGCTTATCCCAGAAATAGTGGATTTTCCCCAAGTCCATTTAATAACGGTCAATGGACTTTTCCTTTAGGAAGCTGTGTAAACCTTTTTTTTAACTCCGCTAAGCTAACCGCCTTTACCACATTCTCTGGCAACGAATTCCAGAGTTTAATTACACGTTGAGTGAAGAAAAATTTCTCCGATTCGTTTTAATTTACTACATTGTAGCTTCATCGCATGCCCCCTAGTCCTAGTATTTTCAGAAAGCGTGAACAGACGCTTCACATCTACCCGTTCAACTCCACTCATTATACATTTACACACTTGCACACTCAAGAGGAGCACAAACGTGAGCCTCCTGTTAAAGAAATGTCAAAACTGTGTTTTGAACCTTCTGTGCCAGTGACTTAATCAAATCAATTTGGTTACATAGAATCTGGTGACCTTGGTGAATCTGGAGTCTTAAAGGTGCTTTTGTTAAAACTGTGTTTTGAACCTTCTGTGCCAGTGACTTAATCCAATCAATTTGGTTACATAAAATCTGGTGACTCATAGACTGTGTGCCTCTGGAGGAGGGGCAATTGTGTAGAGCTGTGTGGTAAAAGAAAAAAAAAAAAAAAGAACACTTGGCTTACCTTGAGAACTGTCTGAGCTAAGTTGGGCATTTTCAGACTTGATTTGATTTTAAGCCGATGTTACCTGTGTCCTCCTCTTAATATCTACCTGATAAACTGCTGACCTTACCCCCTTCTATTCTATTAAAAAAAGACCTGTCTTTTCACTTGCAGAGGGTCCGATTCTATAGTGCCACCCACCCCTGGGTGAACTCCCTTTATATAGATCAAGGGACAAGTATTTTCATTACACTCTAGAGAGTTGCACGGGGACAGAAATCTTACCCATCCCCGCCCGTCCCTGCTGGAACCTTAACCTAATTGGTCAGTCCTACTCTTTCACATCCCGTATCGCAGTTCACCGTTTCACACTTGTGAATCCCGTCAACATGACCTTCATCCAGTACAATACATGTTCTGCTTTAATCCTAAGGCAAACTATCTGGAACCTCAGAGCTTGTCCTATCTGTCTCCAAATATCAGCTTTGAAAAATGAGATCAACAAACTCAAGAAGGAATTGGTTACAATTAAAGAAGCATCCAGGATTACTCAATTCCCAGCCAATTTACCACCACCACAGCCACAGAGAATGAAACAACAGAGGAACAGATGGGTCACGGTAGGCTTGGTAGACCTGTGACACAGAAGCACTCACCCTCCCAACATTTGCCCCTGTCTAATTCTGGTACTGGGCAAACTTCAATGGTCTGTGCCCCAAAATTGGCAGAAAAAGAATGTCAGATTCAATTCTGGCCACCTTGGTAGGCAGACTGGATGGACCGTACAAGTCTATCCATAGACATTTACTATATTAGGCATTTATTTACAGAATTTCCATTTTTGTGTGTAAGCACGTTTGTATAAATATATATATATATATATATTCTATATTCACAGGATCAAATTCAAAACTTTTGTATCATAAATCCTGACAGAAAACATCTTCTCTTTTTTGTTCAAATTGGCTTTTGTGAGCACGTGAAAGTGGTCCTATGTGGTGATCAGGATCGTCCCGAAATCTGGCATGCAACTGTTTAATGATCAGTTTCTCAGCAGAAAGACACTTTTGAAAATGTGTCTCTTATTTCATGGAGGCTGAGCCTTTAACTTTGCAACTAGTTTTAGTTTCAAATGGAATGAGAAACATAATGTTCTTTTCAAGCAGGACTAATGAGAAGCATTTATCTTAGTGATATGACATATATTAGGCACAGATGTAGGAGGTTATTCTTCATAAAATATACTGAAATATTTCGCTTAAAAACCTATTTTATAAGCATAATTATATACTTCACTTTCATGCCTACCAGGTTATCCCTGACATGCAATAATTTCAACATTACCCCATTGTGCATTATTACTAATCTATTACTTCCTCCGCTCTTATTTAAATCATATTGACTATCCTCTCAGATTCTTGATTTTTATGGGGCAGGTGTAATAAGAAGTGCCAAGTGCTGCCCATAATATAGCACATGGTTGTGCACACATTTCAGGGGTGTTTTACAAAGGTGCGCTAAAGTTTTTTTTAGCATGCGCTAACCATGTAGATGCTTAAAATATTCCTATGGGCATGCTCATTTTTAGCATGCGCTAACCATGTAGATGCTTAAAATATTCCTATGGGCATGCTCATTTTTAGCAGGTAATAAAAACACTAATGCACCTTTGTAAAAGGGGCCCTTCATGCATACAGCTCAGCAATTCATGCAGGATAAAGTGCACATAAAAAATGTGAGCACTCAGTGAATTGTTATTTAAATTCTATGCTAACAGACGCATAAAACATTACTCCATGATAAAGAGAGGTGCAGAAAAACCCAGCAGACTTAACACATGCTGGGTTTTTTTTTTTCAAAGTTTCAGCTCTTCCTTTATTCTCAAACATTCTTTTCTTTTTGTATTTTTTTTTAAACTGTATTTATTGATTTTAAAGCAACATAATATTTATAAAAACATATAACAGCATATAATATGGAACAATGAAGAAAAAAACAAAAAGGAAACAAAAAAAACATACAGGTCAGTGAGCTGATAAAAATAAAACAGGACAGTATGCGCAACATACTTTAGAGAGCTAATTCCCTTCACAAGTCACGTGTGTTGTCTAGCAGCAACACAGCAGATTCCACCATTCTGTTTTTAATGCTGGGAATTTAACTCTTGATCTGAGGTGGAGCCAACATGATTTACATGTGATTCTTTTTCTTAATCCTAGGTAAGATGTAGAATTAGAGGAAAGATGGGACCAAAGGAGGAGTGAGGAGAATCAGGCACCCTTGGCTTCAGCCATCTTCATAAATGAACATCATGTTTTACTAAACATCTTTTTATAGCAATAAAGCATGAGAAAGATATATTAATGTAAACAATAGAAACGGAGAAAGAAAACCCCATAGAAACAGCGAAAAATATAGGCAGATAAAGACCATATGGCCTATCCAGTCTGCCCATCTATGCTATCTACTCTCACTTTCACTCCCTTAGAGATCCTATGCACTTGTCCCATGCTTTCTTAAATTCCGATACATTTTTCATCTGTACCACCTCCATCGGGAGGCCATTTCATGAATTCATCACCCTTTCCCATCAGAAATATTTCTTCAGGTTACTTCTAAGTCTGTCTCCTTTCACCTACATACTATGCCCCCTCATTCCACAGCTTCCTTTTAATTGAAAGAGACTCACCTCCTCTTCATTTATGCTACATAGGTATTTAAGTGTCTCTATTATAACTCCTCTCTCACGCCTTTCTTCCAAAGTATACGTATTAAGATCTTTAAGTCTGCCCCCATTATGCTTTAAGGCGAAGACCACTGACCGTTTTAGTAGCTGCTCTCTGGGCCGACTCCATCCTGTTTATATCTTTTTGAAGGTGTGGTCTCCAGAATTGTACACAATATTCTAAATGAGGTCTCACCAGAGTCTTATACAGGGGCATCATCACCTCCTTTTCCTACTGACCTTTCTTCTCCCTTTGCCCCCTAGCATCCTTCTAGCTTTCATTGTTGCTTTTTCTACCTGTTTGGCCACCTAAAGATCATCATATACGATCACACCCAAGTCCCTCTCCTTTTTCGTATACAAAAGTTCTTCACCTCCTAAACTGTACCCTTTCCTCAAGTTTTTGCAGTCCAAAAACATGATCCTGAATTTTTAGCATTAAATCTTAGTTGTCAATTGACCTATAAGTGTATTCACTCTGCCGCTCCCCATTACCTCTCCACTCTCGTCTCTCCCTACGCCCCCCCTCGGATATTCCGTTCTGTAGATAAATCTCTCTTATCTGTCCCCTTCTCCTCTACTGCTAATTCTAGACTCCGTTCCTTTTGTCTTGCTGCACCTCACGCCTGGAATAGACTTCCCGAGCCTGTGCGTCTAGCCCCGTCTTTGGCCATTTTCAAGTCCAAACTTAAAGCCCACCTCTTTACCACTGCTTTTGACTCCTAACCACTACTCACTTGCCCTGTCCTTTTACCTCACCTATTTATTCCCTTACCCTTAATTGTTCTGTCTGTTTACCTGTCTTATCTAGATTGTAAGCTCTTTGAGCAGGGACTGTCTTTTTTTTATGTATGGTGTACAGCACTGCGTATGCCTTGTAGCACTATAGAAATGATAAATAGTAGTAGTAGTCAAATTCTGGACCATTCTTCAATCTTTGCTAGGTCTTTTCTCATGTTACAAATAGATTCCTTTTTGAAGATTTTTTTTAATTTGCAAAACTTTTTTATTAAAGAACCAATTTAACATCTTGGAGACATGTTCTTCTATACATTTCCAATATATCAACATTCAAGCATTTTCCAACAACCCTATTTTCCCTTTTAACCCTATACCCCCTCCCATCCCCCCATTCCTTTTTACAGGAAAAGGTGAAGTCAATCCCCAAAATTTACTCAACTGCACTCATAACCCTGTAACCTTACTCATGTTTGGGAAATGAGAAAGTCCTAGTATGTCATTGGGTAAAACCATGACAGGATTAGCCTATCAATGGATCCAGCTGGTAAGGCTAAGAGAACTGTTCAAGGGTTGTCTTAAGAAAAAATATATAACCTTAAAAATGGTACAGTCCAGATAACACAAGTTGTCACATGCATTTCTGAAATGCAGTGTGGAGCAGAGAATACAATAGTGATTATGTACATGCAGGGGCCTAGCTATTATTGCGTAAGCAAGACAAAATGCCCAGCGACGCACAATGATAGGTGGCTGCCTGCTGTTGAACCTCTTTCCCCCTGCCCATCACTGCATCTCTATTCTCCTGCAGGTCCCAGCATTTCTCCCCTCTCTCCTCCTCCTCTCCCCTTGTAGGTTCAGTATCCCATCACGGCAGTCGGCTGTGAGATAAACAGTCTGCCTACCTACTGGCACCGCCAGAGCCTTTCCACTGATATCTCACAATTCTGTTGTCACTTCCTGTGGGTAGGACACGGCAGTGAAAAGGCTCTGGTGGTGCTGGTAGGCAGTCTGTTTATCTTGATGCCTCTGCCGGTCAGCCACCACAGGACTCGAGGACTGTGGGGGGAGAAAAGGGGGCTAGAGAGACGCCGTAGCCCACAGGAGAGGGGGTGCAAGAGTAGGGGTTATTATTATCTGTACTCTGGAGCCCCAGCTTCTGACCCCTCTACCTATGACCCCTTGTCCTGCCTCCAGATTGCGCTCCTTCTTTTTTAAGGGTTATATTAATGGAAAATAGTGGGAAACAAGATGTTACTCTTGTTACTGTTTTCATATCTTTGTTTGTTATTAAAAATTCTGTTTCTTGAGGTTGCTCAATAAAGATACTACAAAAAAAAAAGAAACGTCAAGTAAGTGCTCTATTTTTCTCCCCTGGCCTAAATGCACCCAGAAAGGCCCCCTTTCAAGGCAGCTAATGCACGTTTATAAATACTGGGCACACTTTATCAGATTGAAGGAGGGTAACTTTCAGACAGGCAATATACCTGGGTAATCTGGTATTTTCCTGCATAAGTGGCTTTGAAATCTCTTCTCAAAAGTACCATACAACCCATTTTACTTTCTTCAGGTTTACAAACAAGAAAACTATAGCTTGGCCATCTTTCTTTTAACTGCAATGAGCTCCTCACTTATAACTGTTAGTACAGTCACTTTTGCAGCATTATTAATAAGAAATAGAGTTGATCTCGGGAACAATAAACGTTTAATGCAAAACAAGTGAACATAACAAAATGGAGATTTCAGAGCCCATGTTTTCCTTCCAGGCTGCTCTCTCTATCAGACTCGCTCATAGGGAGGGTCAGGGTTGTCAGATGGGAAAAAATTCCCTAGCTCAACCTGTGCCCCAAAGGGGGGGAGGGGGGACCCATGCAAACGTGCTTGCTCTGCCTCCTGTTCTCTTCCACGATGTGATGTGCGCTACTGCTGTCTGCTGCTGCTGTCTCACTCCTCCTCCACAGCGTGATGAGTCATCATCAGCTGATGACCTCATCACCCACCTTGCCCTCCTATTGGTCAAGTTTGGAGTCATAATGAGGCATGAGATGAACCAAGCCTCATTCCCGCTCCAAATTTGACCAATAGGATGACAGTAGAGACAGCTGGAAGGAACCAACTGTAAAAGCTGCCTCCCCCCAAAAATGCCCAATAATTCTTTCATTATTTATTTTTATTTAATAAGTCGCAACCTGCGACTGTTGGAAAGTGCCAGTGGGCAGCTCAAAAACCCACCCAATTCCATGGGAAAACAGCAGAGTTGGTAACCCCAGTGTTGCCAGAAGGCGAAGATTTTTCTAGCCCAAAAGTAGTCCAAAAATAGCACAAAATTAATATAAATATTAATAAGGTCAATATAAATATTAACAAGGTAATCATAATCAGCAGCATAATCATAATCATCAGAATCATAACCAGCATCAGCATAATCAGCATCAGCATAATTAACATAATCAGTACCATAATTAGTACAAATTCATAATTCATTCATCCACCCACAAAACAAAAGGAACACGTTTCCACCACAAACCATCTCTCTCTTTTGATCTAGGCACAGAAATTAAAGATTTTACATGCTCCCAGGTTTCAACCTAAATCATGTTTAATGTGGAATATAACTGTTATAAATAAGTAAATAAATAGTTAGAAACTATGAATGTTGACCACCTGATTCTTATAACATGATGTCTGTTTTAGTGGCCCTCTACCAGGAGAAAAAAAAATCTCTTCACAATATAACAGATGCTAGGGTGTTCCTATAACCAGCCCCTCCAAATGACACACTGATTACTATTTATAATCTCACTGGAGCCAACACTAACTGACGTGTCTCCTGCGGCCTGCTTCGGGTCTCACAGTCACCTCGTCTCCACTGCGTTCATGCAGCCGCAGCGGCCGGGGCACAGAGGACAGAGCACAGAAGCCATGTGAGATTAAAAAAGGTGTGCAGAGCATGCCGCCCAGGTGCAGACTAAACAGGTCCAGATCTCGCCTCCTATTGGTCCAATTAGACCAAGAGGAAGGCGAGCTGTAAAGGAGCAGCCAAACTGCGGGCCGTGGCAATTAAAAATAACCCGACCCAGCCAAAAATAGTTTAAAAAGCTATGACCTGCGGGCGTTCAGTGGGAAATAGCCCAATTCCACGGTTTTACTGCGGAATTGGCAACTTTACCTGTGAACTGTGACTAGCATTACACTGACACACACAGATTCTACACAACACTGAGAACTGTTGTTAACATAGGCCCCTGTTTACAAAGCTAGCAGCTGGAGGTGTGTCAGCTATGATGCGTGGCTTTGTAAACAAGGGGGGGGGGGGGTTAGACTACATTAACAATCCAAATCTAACTGTAACCCCAAATTCCAGGAACACTGCACCTTACAACACTCCTTCAACCATAAAAACTCTCAGGAGAAATCCTAGAAAATAAGTTCAAGACTCTCCTGCCAGTAATTTGTGTTTTTTTTTTCTTCCAGCACAAAAATGAGAAAATTCTTGAAATGCATCTGGCACCTCTGACCTTGTGCAAATCACTTTCTCTCTGTGCCTCAGTTTACTCAACTGTAATCGAGTAATGATATTATTCCTTCCATTTCCGTTTTTGAAGGTTTCATGTAGCCTGTATGCCAGGAATGTACTGCTAAGTTCCAGAGCCTGGTGTTCTATGAAGACCCATGATTGCCATGCATTAATGGTGCTATTTTATGATTATAAAATCATCCCATGATATTTATCTAGACCTCTTTATCCCCACAGTAATTTTTGCACTGGGTTTAGCATTGCTCTGTTCTAACTCCTTGCAAAGATCCAACTATCTACTGAACTTCAGTGAAGACAGACAGAGCCCTATTTACACAGAACATAGATATCTGAATTGAGATGTCCAGGTTGGGATGTGCTCAGTTATCACAGTATTAAAAAAACCCCATCTGCCATCATAGAGCCTTTCCTAAAATACATGAGAAGTGCAGCGGAAGCAGCCATTTGTCAAAGACACATGTTGAAAAAATGAATTGCACATGCCTGGCAGTTTCCTGATGGAGGTGGCAGCACTTAGACACAGAAGTGAGAGTAATTCTATAAAACAGCATCTATTTAAGCCTATTCTACAAAGAAAATTAGGTGCCTACACTGAAAGTTGAAAAAGAAGGGCATTTTCAATACGACGTCTAAGTCAGACTTTGGACGTTTTGCACTAAATATCCCAAATCTGAATAGCCAAATGTAACCATTTTTGAAAAAGAAAAACTATCTTTTTTTTTCAAAAATGTTGTGCATTTATCTTTTTAGGCCATTTTAGAAAAAAAAAAAACTGCACAAGTTAAAAATGTACAAAATGGGGCCAGCATTTTTAGCAGACTGGTCCCCCAGACATCCCAGGAGAACAAAGGGGCACTGTTGTGGAGTTCATATACATGCTCCCACATACACATCTCATCATTGCTCCCTTATCTTGTCTGCTAAGCCCTCCAAAACCCACTCCCCCAACTATACACCACTACAATAGCCCTTATGGGTGAAGGGGGCACCTATATGTGGGTACAGTGGGTTTTTAGTGAATTTTGGAGGGCTCACAGTTTCTACCACAAGTGTTAACAGGTAGGGTGAAGTATGGGCCTGGGTCCAACTGTCTAGAGTGCACTGCACCCCCACAAGACTACTCCAGGGACCTGCATGCTGCTCAAATGGACCTGGCTATAACATCTGGAGCTGTCATATAGGCTGGTGAGTACTATTTTTATTCACATTTTGGGGGGAGGTGGGTGGGGGTCGGTAACCATTGGGGGAGTAAGAAGGATCATCTCTGAATCCCTCCAGTGATTATCTGGTCATGTAGGGCACCCTTTTGTGTTTTATTTGTTAGAAAAACAGGTCTAGACCAAAACGTTGAAGTTTTCCCCCTAGACATTTGTTTCATCATGGCTGTAAAACATCCTAAGTATCAGGCACGCCCTAATCCCGCCTTTGAAATGCCCCCTTGTAATCTGGGCACGCTGCCGACAAATTGATAGAAAAACATCTGCAAAATAGGTTTCAAAAATACCGATTTGGACATTTTGAGAAGAAATTCATCCAAATGGTGCTTTATGGCACTTTTTGGAGGTTTTGAAAATGAGCCTCAAAGTCTATAAGATACTCAGTGTCCTGTTGGATACTGCTTTGTGGTTGAAGCCTCATGCTAATTCTGTGATGAAGTCAGTATTTTTCAAATTGCATCAAATCAAAGGGCATCTGTGAACTGCTGCCATTTTTGTTCAATCAATTATTTTGTCATCTTTAGATTATTACAAAATACAGCAGCTAAGATGATTTTTAGGAAGAAAAGATCTGACCATGCCACTCCATACCTAACTAAATTGCATTGGCTTCCTTTGGGAGCTTGAATACCATTTATGCTAGCCAGTTGTGTTTACACGTTATTTAATGGTTCATGTCTGGACTAGTTGATAAAATTATTTTCCTTTAATTTATCTCCTAATTCTTCATAGGCTGAAGATCACCACCTTCTTATTTTCCAACATCTCTTGGAGTAAAATATAAGAACTCTTTACAATAATCTTTTTCTTATCACGCTGTTCCCTGCCTATATGTTAAGGTCAATACCTACATATTCCTTTTTCGGAAAAATGTTAAAACATCTATTTCATAAATCTTATTTGTGTAACTTGTTCAGTTATTTCTGTATTGTATTTGTAATCTGCTTTGAATCTAATTACTGGGGGTTGGCGGAAGAAGTACTATATCATATCATATCATTTATAGTTTATAGGAACTTGGTTTTTACCTTGAGAGATGTCTGAGCTAAGTTGGGTATTTTCAGACTTGGTTTGATTGTAAACTGAGGTTACCTGTGTCCTGCTCTTAATATCTTCTTGATAAACTATTGACTCCTTTGTTCTATTTCACCCCCTTGTATTCTATTCTATTAACAAAAAAAAAAACAAAAAAAAAGAAAACCCCTGTCCTTTCACTTGCAGATGGTCTGACCTCTAAAAGTTTATATGTCTTCATCCTATTGCCTATAACTTAAAATTGTTCTTGCACTGTGATTTCATATTTTTATGCTGGTATTGTCTTAAAGGGCTTTTATTGAACTGTGTTTTTAACTTCTGTACTAGTGATTTCATTTCTTTATGCTGGAATTACCTTAAAGGTGTTTTCATTGGAACTGTGTTTTAACCTGTACCAAGTGTTTTAAACCTGTGACTTAATTCAATCTAGTTACATAGAATCTGGTGACTCTGGTGTCTGTCTTAAAGGTGCATTCATTAGAATTGTGTTTGGAATCTACATTGCCAGAGACTTAATTCAATTTGGTTACATAGCATCTGGTGACTCAGAATGTGTCCCTCTAGAGGAAGGTGTGATAAACACAGGACTGCCCTAGCCTGAGGAGGCCACCAGAGGGCGCTGTCCCAGGGGAATGTCTGGAAAATGCCCTGATCTGGCCACTAGAGGGAGCCAAAAGGGGTATGTCCATGTAATGACCTGAAGGGACAGCTAGGGGGTGCTCATGGTATAGGACCTGCCCTTCCCTGAAGAGGCCACCAGGGGGAACTCTCAGAATAAGAGATGGAAAGGTGGAGAGAGTTCTGGTCCTAGATTTTTCTGGAACCAGGGGGAGGGGCCTAAAGAGGGGGAGAGGATTATTAGCCACCCTATAAAGTGCACCCTCCAAGAAGAGAAAGGGAAGAGAGGAGATGGGGACCTGGAAGCCTGCTGGAGGAGATCCCCTGGAAGTTGAGAAAGAAGGATCCTTCTAAAAACAAAGAAGGTACTTACCTGGCTATGGACATGGTAGTAATGGAACTGTGTATTATTGGAAGTTGAATGATATGCTGGAAAGAAGTTGTTCCCCACAAGACTGGAGCAGGGTGCTAATAAAGTGGATTTGCATCTGGTGTATCGAATTTGCATATTTGTGAAAGAAGGCTGAGAAACCAGAGTTCTATTCCCAAGCAAGGTGTCAAGGGGCACATCAGGTTTATCAGAAAGGTGATCTGTTCCCTAAGGATACATCTCAGAAGGATTCTAAGAAGGGATGATAAATGAGGAACGGTCACCCTGAGTAAAGAGGAGCCCCAAACATTGAGACTAGGATTACAGGCTGCCATAAAGGAGACTTGTCTCTGAGCCTTTCTCAGAGCCAAAGCGCCAGCGAGCCCTGGCTGTGGGACTGTGATGCTGGACAGGAGCCACAAAAGGGCCCTCAGCACATGAGTACCCCTGGGGGATTACAAAGGGCAATTGTATATAGCTGTGTGGTAAAAGAAAAAAAAAACAGAACTTGGTTTTACCTTGAGAGTTGTCTGAGCTAAATTGGGCATTTTCAGTCTTGGGTTGATTGTAAACTGAGGTTACCTGTGTCCTAGTCCCCTCCACCCCTAGGTTAACTCCTCTCATAACTCCACTGAGAATGAAGTGGATAGAGCACCGTTCACGGAAGAGAGTGTTTATCAACAACTTGGAAAGGTAAAGGTGGTCAAAGCCATGGGACCGGATGGGATCCACCCCAGAATACTGAGGGAGCTCAGAGAGGTTCTGGCGGGTCCTCTTAAAGATTTGTTTAATAAATCCTTGGAGATGGGAGAGGTTCTGAGGGATTGGAGAATGGCGGAGGTGGTCCCTCTTCACAAAAGTGGTGATAGGGAAGAAGCTGGAAACTACAGGCCGGTAAGCCTCACTTCGGTTATTGGAAAAGTAATGGAAGCGATGCTGAAGGAAAGGATAGTGAATTTCCTGGAAGCCAATAAGTTGCAAGATCCGAGACAACATGGTTTCACCAAAGGGAAATCGTGCCAAACGAATCTCATTGAATTCTTTGACTGGGTGACAGGAGAATTAAATCAAGGACGTGCTATGGACGTAATCTACTTAGATTTCAGCAAGGCTTTTGACACGGTTCCCCACAGGAGGCTCTTAAATAAACTAGACGGGCTGAAGATAGGACCCGAAGTGGTAAACTGGATTAGGAACTGGTTGACAGGCAGACGCCAGAGGGTGGTGGTGAATGGAGTTCGCTCGGAGGAGGGAAAGGTGAGTAGTGGAGTGCCTCAGGGATCGGTGCTGGGGCCCATTCTGTTCAATATATTTGTGAGTGACATTGCCGAAGGGTTACAAGGTAAGGTTTGCCTTTTTGCAGATGACACCAAGATTTGCAACAGAGTGGACACCCCGGAGGGAGTGGAAAACATGAAAAAAGATCTGAAGAAGCTAGAAGAATGGTCTAACGTTTGGCAATTAATATTCAATGCGAAGAAATACAAAGAGGCATATTTTCAAAGCACTTAGCCTTCCAAAGTTCCATAGGTTTCTATGGAACTTTGGAAGGCTAAGTGCTTTGAAAATATGCCTCAAAGTGATGCACTTAGGGAGTAGAAATCCAAGGGAGACGTATGTGTTAGGCGGGGAGAGTCTGATAGGCACGGACGGGGAGAGGGATCTTGGGGTGATAGTATCTGAGGACCTGAAGGCGACGAAACAGTGCGACAAGGCGGTGGCCGTAGCTAGAAGATTGCTAGGCTGTATAGAGACAGGAGTGACCAGCAGAAGAAAGGAGGTTTTAATGCCCCTGTATAAGACGTTGGTGAGGCCCCACCTGGAGTATTGTGTTCAGTTTTGGAGGCCGTACCTTGCGAAGGATGTTAAAAAAATGGAAGCGGTGCAAAGAAAAGCTACGAGGATGGTATGGGATTTGCGTTCCAAGACGTATGAAGAGAGACTTGCTGACCTGAACATGTATACCCTGGAGGAAAGGAGGAACAGGGGTGATATGATACAGACGTTCAAATATTTGAAAGGTATTAATCCGCAAACGAATCTTTTCCGGAGATGGGAAGGCGGTAGAACGAGAGGACATGAAATGAGATTGAAGGGGGGCAGACTCAGGAAAGATGTCAGGAAGTATTTTTTCACAGAATGCCCTCCCGCGGGAGGTGGTGGATATGAAAACGCTAACAGAATTCAAACATGCGTGGGATATGCATAAAGGAATCCTGTGCAGAAGGAATGGATCCTCAGAAGCTTAGCTGAAATTGGGTTGCGGAGCAGGTGGGGGGAAGAGGGGTTGGTGGTTGGGAGTCTAGGATAGGGGAGGGCAGACTTATACGGTCTGTGCCAGAGCCGGTGATGGGAGGCAGGACTGGTGGTTGGGAGGCGGGAAATACTGCTGGGCAGACTTATACGGTCTGTGCCTTGAAAAAGACAGGTACAAATTCAAGGTAAGGTATACACATATGAGTTTATCTTGGGCAGACTAGATGGACCATGCAGGTCTTTTTCTGCCGTCATCTACTATGTTACTATGTTACATATAGGGCAATAAAAGAATAAGTATCTTCATTACACTTAATTGGTCAATCCTACTCCTTATTATTCCCTATCATTGTTCACCTTTTCACACTTGTGAATCACATCAATATGACCTTCATTCAGTGCAATACATGTTCTGCTTTAATCCTTAGGCAAACTATCTGGAACCTTAGAGTTTGTCCTATCTGTCTCCAAATATCAGCTTTGAAAGATGAGATCAACAAACTCAAGAAGAAATTAGCTACAATTAAAGAAGAATCCAGGATTACTTATTTCCCAGCCAATTTACCACCACCACTTTTATCATTTAGGTTGCTCTTCTTTGAATCTTTTCTAATTCCGTAATATCTTTTTTGAGATAAGGTGACCAGAATTAAATGCAATATGAAGTCACACCTCAAGATGAGGTCACACCATGGAGCGATACAGAGGCACTATAATTTTCTTGGTCTTATTTTTTCAACGCCACCACCACCCACTGGACAGAAGATTTCAAGGTATTGTCTACAATAACACCTACTTTTTCTTGACTGCTGACTCCAAAGGTGGACCCTAGCATGAGGTTACTATGATCCGGATTATTCTTCAAATTGTGCATCACTTTACAATTGTTCATTAAATTTCATCTGCCATTTGGATGCTGTCTTCCAGGGGTCATTTTACTAAGGTGTGCTGAAAAATGGCCTGTGGTATGGGTTTTTGGCACGCGTAGAATCATTTTTCAGCGCACCTGTAAAAAAGGCCTTTTTTTAAATTTTTACTGAAAATGGATGTGCTGCAAAATGAAAATTGCCATGCGTCCACTTTGGGTCTGAGACCTTACCGCCAGCCATTGACCTAGCGGTAAAGTCTTGCATTTTTAGGTAAGGACCTATGTGCGCCAAATGCCACTTGGCATGAGTCCGATATGTGCGGCAAAAAATAAATTATTTTTCGAATGCGCATATTGGATGTGCGGCAAAAATGAAATTACCATAAAAGCCATGCAGTAGCTGTGTGGTAACTGCATTTTGGTGTGCATTGGGTGTGCTTAGACGCTTACACAGTTTAGTAAAAGGGACCCCCAGTTCGCTAAGGTGTTCTTGCAATTTTTCACATTCTGCATGTGTTTTGACAACTTTGAATAGTTTTGTGTCATCTGCAAATTTAAGAACCTCACTCGCTGTACTGATTTCCAGATCATTTATAAATATGTTAAATAGCACCGGTCCCAGTACAGAGTCCTGCAGCATACCACTATTCACCCTCCTCCATTGAGAAAAATGGCCATCTGGAGCCAATTCTATAAAGGAAAACAGATGTCTATTTATTTATTCCAGGTGCTTGATTTACTGCACGGGGTCCCAACATAGCTACTACGTGTATTACAATACTAAAATCAAAATTTAAAGGGAGAGACAAAAGGGAGGGATAGACAGTCTACTTTCCTTTATAGAATACTAGTGGAACCATGCCTGTTTCCTCAACAATGAAACGGGCCCTAGGAAGGCTGTCATGTAAGTTTTTTTTTTCCTCTCTCCCCTGCCCTCCCCTCCATGTCCAGCAATTCTTCCCTCCCCTTCGTGTCCAGCGATTCTCCTCTTCCCTGCCTTCCCATCCGTGTCCCACAATTCTCTCCTCTACTGTCCTCCCATCCCATCCATGTTCATCAATTCTCCTCTGCCCTGCCCTCCCCTCCCCTTCCTCCCTCCCGCCCCTCGATGTCCCGCGATTCTCTCCTCCCCTCAATTTGTACCTGAACGTTCTCTGGCTGGTTGCTGTTGGCTCCCGTTCCGTTCGTAACATCCCCCTCCTGATGTCAGCTCGCCTCCAACGTTTCTCTCCTCCCCTTGATTTGTACCTGAACGTTCTCTGGCTGGTTGCTTTTGGCTCCCGTTCCGTTTGTAACGTCCCTCCTGACGTCAGCTCGCCTCCAGCGCTCCCTTCCCTCTCAAAGTTCTGCCCTCTGATGTAATTACGTCTTGACGCAAGGGCGGGGCAGTGAGGGGGAATGGAACGCTGGAGGCTGGCTGACGTCAGGAAATGTTACGAACCCAGGCAGCCAGACATGGAACGCTGGAGGTGCAAATTATTATATAGGAATAGCATACTACTACTACTACTTATCACTTCTATAGCGCTACAAGGCATACGCAGCGCTGTACACCATACACAAAAGACAGTCCCTGCTCAAAGAGCTTACAATCTAGATAAGACAGGTAAACAGACAGAACAATTAAGGGTAGGGAATAAAGAGGTGAGCATACCGGGGCAATTACACATGTAAAAATATTAACACTAATACATCTTCTTATAATCTGCAAAAAACTGGACAGTTCTATGCAGAGTACATTCTTTGAGAAGCTGGTCATTTCTAGGAGATACACAAATTTCCAAAAACCAAAGCAATGTTACAGATATTCCTTAACAATAGAAATAAAGTCAGCCCTAGAAGCTAAAATCCGGTCAGAAATTTCTTAAATAAAAAAGTTTTTAGATGTTTTCTAAATGGAAAGCAATTTTATACCTGATGAAGATGCGATGGTAATACATTCCACGATTTGGCCAACTGAAAAGGTAATTCTAATTCAAACAACTTCTTGAGCCATATCCCCTTAACCAAAGGGAAACAAAAATAAATGTCTTCTTGGGCAACTTTGGGGTCTTTTTACTAAGCTGTGCTAACAAGTGATTTACAGTAATTTTAGCTCACGGGTTTCCCACATGCACCACCCGCTTTTTAGCGTGGCTCTAAAATGGCCAAAATTCTATTTCTCTCATTAACGGCCACATGCTAATTTCCAAATTAATGTGGAGCCATTACTGCCTGAGCACTTACTGCCTCCTGGTTAGAAGGTGGTAAGGACACAGTAATCGGGCAGTACACAGCAATGTGCCCGCTTTGCCCAATTACTGCTGTGAACACCTATTCCCCACCCCCATGCAAGAAAATAAAAATGATTTTCCAGCATGGGAAATGGTGTGCAGGGTGCTGTTTTGCTGCATTCTGCCCACGTGGTAACCCTACCACGCCTTCATAAAAGGCCCCTATCCAGCTTATTTTCGAAAGAGATTGCCGGCCATCTTCTGACACAAATCAGGAGATGGCCGGCGATCTCCTGAAGTCGGCCAAATCGGTATAATTGAAAGCCGATTTTGGCCAGCTTCAACTGCTTTCCGTCGCGGAGCCGGCCAAACTTCAAGGGGGTGTTTCGGTAGGGTAGCGAAGGCGGGACAGGGGCGTGTTTTGAGATGGATAATGGAAAAAAGATGGGCGTCCCTGGCGAGAATTTGGTTCACTTTATTTGGTCCCTTTTTTTCAGGTCCAAGTCCCAAAAAAGTGCCCGAACTGACCAGATGACCACCGGAGGGAATCGGAGATCACCTCCCCTGACTCCCCAGTGGTCACTAACCCCCTCCCACCCTCAAAAAAACAACTTTAAAAACTTTTTTTGCCAGCCTCTATGCCAGCCTTTAATGTCATACTCAGGTCCATCGCAGCAGTATACAGATCCCTGGAGCAGTTTTAGTGGGTGCAGTGGACTTCAGGCAGGCAGATCCAAGCCCACCCCCCTCCTACCTGTTACACTTGTGGTGGTAAATGGGAACCCTTCAACCCCCCCCCCAAAATCTCACTGTACCCACATGTAGCTGTCCCCCTTCACCCATACGGGCTATGATAATGGTGTAGAGCTGTGGGGAGTGGGTTTGGGGGGGAGTTGGGGGGCTCAGCACCCAAGGTAATGGAGCTATGCACCTGGGAGCTATTTTTTTTAATTTTTAGAAGTGCCCCCTAGGGTGCCCGGTTGGTGTCCTGGCATGTCAGGGGGACCAGTGCACTACAAATGCTGGCCCCTCCCACAACCAAATGCCTTGGATTTAGCCGGGTTTGAGATGGCCGGCCTCAGTTTCCATTATGGGCAAAAACCGAGGCCGGCCATCTCAAACCCGGCCATCTCTGACATTTGGGTGGCCCCAACCGTATTATCGAAACGAAAGATGGCTGGCCATCTTGTTTTGAAAATATGGTTGGCCCCGCCCCTTCGTGGCGCCATCCTCGGAGATGGCCACCCTTAGAGATGGGCATCCATGATCGAAAATGCCCCTCCACGTCTACCTGCAGAAAAGATAGTAGTAGAAATGCAGACATATAAGATGGAGCTGAACCATTCATAATTTTAAAAATGAACCTTGCTTCCAATGGAAGCCAATGTAATTCAATTAATAAAGGGGTCACTCTATCATACATATGGGCAGAGCATAACCATCTAGCAGATGTATTTTGTAAAGATTGTAATTTACATTGAATTGACTCTGAACAACCTATAACAATTATATTACAATAATCAATTTGTGTCACAACCAATGCTTGGACTAATTTTTTTAACTATTATGTTTAATTGTATGGTCAGAGATGTATGTATATGTTTGGTGCAACCACTTACACCAGCCACAGAGATAGTGTAAATATTCTTGCCCACATTGCAAAAAAACAAAAACAACAAACTGTAGTATTCTATATAATTCTGTGCCCCACTCACGTTCCGTTCAGACTCCGCCCCTTCAAACTATCCCCTCCCTTTTACAAAGCTGCTTTAAGAACTGGCTCCTTTCACATGAGTAAAGTGTGGGGGGGGGGGGAGTACATAAGTATTGCCATACTGGGACAGACTGAAGGTCCATCAAGCCCAGCATCCTGTTTCTATCAGTGGCCAATACAGGTCACAAGTACTTGGCAAGATCCCAAAAAAGTACATTTTATGCTGCTTATCCTAGAAATAAGCAGTGAATTTTCCCCAAGTCCATTTTAATAATAGTCTATGGACTTTTCCTTTAGGAAGCCATCCAAGCCTTTTTTTAAACTCCGCTAAGCTAACTGCTTTTACTACATTCCATGGCAACAAATTCCAGAGTTTAATTACAAAGAAACATTTCCTCCGAGTCATTTTAAATGTACTACTTTGTAGCTTCATCGCGTGCCCCCTAGTCTTAGTATTTTTGGAAAGAGTAAACAAGCGATTCATGCCTACCCATTCCACTCCACTCGTTATTTTATAGACGTCTATCATATCTCCCCTCAGCTGTCTTTTCTCCAAGCAGAAGAGCCCTAGCTGCTTCAGCCTTTCCTCATAAAGAATTCTTCCCATCCCCTTTATTATTTTCATTGCCCTTCTCTGTACCTTTTCTAATTCCACTATCTTTTTTGAGATGCAGCAACCAGAATTGAACACAATATTCGAGGTGCGGTCGGACCATGGACCAATACAAAGGTATTATATAGCGTGCTCATTTTTGTTTTCCATTCCTTTTCTGATAATGCCTAGCATTCTATTTGCTTTCTTAGCCACTGCCGCACACTGAGCAGAGGGTTTCAACGTATCATCAACAACGACGCCTAGATCCCTTTAATATGTAGCCATAATTAGGGTTCCTCTTTCCCACATGCATCACTTTGCACTTGCTCACATTAAACGTCATCTGCCATCGGGTAAGTCATCCCATTTAAGTGCCAAGTTATAGAATGACACATGGCTGAAATATTGGCATTTATGCACGAATAAGCACACATATATGATGGTATTCTGGTCACTTACTCACATTTATGGCATGTAAAGTTGCACCTCCTTATAGAATCACTCTCATGTATCTTTGTAAAATGCTAACGTGTGTTAAAAATCATGCTTTGAATGCAGGGATTTATATTAATACCTGCTTGAAGGCAGGTGCAAATCTTCCTGTGTAAAGTCTGCAAGTACCTGTACAGATTAGTGTATTTTATAATCGACATGCATACTTGCAAACTCCACCCAAGTGCCACACAGACCACAATCCTAACACAGACAGTAAAAGTATACGCATTCATGCTATCGAATCTACTTGTATGCCTTGTGCCACATATGTACACAAATGACTTGATAAAATGCTAATACCTGTTAAACCTCTATATCAGACATATTTTTAAAAAGATGTTTGCTGCCTGCATTCTTATTAAAAAAAACTAGTAAAGACCTGTTGCTCCTGAATGCAAATAGATTCTCGACAATGAATCCCTTCCCATCCACCTGTGCAGCTGTTTTCTTTTTTTCTCCCAATGGCTTTTTGTATCTTCCCATGAATGGACCTCCAGCTACAGTTCTATTATTGCCTGATCCCTTGGCTCTTCTATTACACTGATCTCCACCGACTATGATGAGTTCATTGATGTGGACACACGTCTGGTGGGACCCAATCTAAAATCCTCTACTTATTTGAAACAGACTTCTGAGCACCGTTGTAAGGACTCTGTCCCACCACCCCAGTCAGATTTACACTGATGAGCTGAAGGTTACAGACTACAGCATGCATGTGTTTGCATATTTGCAAAACCATCAGTGCTCAGGTTCTTTCTCCACACTGATCCCAAACGCTTTCAGTTCAATCTGGTTTAGAGGTTTGAGAACTGAGCTTCTGCCTCAGATTAAAAGCACGCTCTAAGAATTGGCTCCTTTCACGAGTAATTCTTTCCAATGCCTGCAGTTAATCAGCCAAATACAGTCTCCTAACATAAGGTAGATACAAACAGCCAACAGTTTAAAAATCCCCTCTGTATTCAAACACTCGCAAACAGTTTAATAACAGTATACAAATCCAGGAATCTTAATGGTAGTATTTCTACCCACACAGACAGCTCAAATAATTAGTGAAAGCTTTATGGGTTCTCCAGAAACCAAGTTAACACCCAGTCAGCCTTAAAGAGAGTCAACTCATCTTGCAGATGGCATCTTCCTTATGAGTTAAAATGAAATATAGTCTACCTTAGCATTAATGAGTATAAAATTTCAACTCATTGGAATGCTGGGGATACCTGTGCCCATCTGGAGCCAGACTTCATGACACAGCCAGCCTGCTCTGGTCTTTAAGAATTGAAAAATGCTCTTGTTTTCAGAATCTGCATAGTAAATATTCACACATATGGAATTATAGCTGGCGGAAGAAAGAAATTACTTAGCCTTGCACACGCCCGCTGTCCTAAAGCCCTAAATACAATCTATGAGTTTAAGAAAATATATTAACAGTGTTATGAACTCTCCCACATGTCCTACTAGATGCATTCCCCTTTGAGGGGGAGGGCAGGATGTGACAGCATTTGAGTGTCGGCCTCTAATGGTCCCCATACTGGCACTCTACCTTTTGAGTGGCCCAAAAAGAGGTAGGGCAACAACAGCTGCAAGGGGGATGAGGGGGGAGGGAGATGCTGGCTACAGGACTGAGGTAGGGAAGAGGAAATGAGAGGATGGTCTCCTGGCATGCTGCCACCCTAGGTAGATATCTAGTCTACCTAGTGAAACGGCTGACCCTGGGGACATTCCTAATCCTTCTGATAAAAAGCTTGATGCAAGAAAACCCCTAAACGAAAAAGGTACAAGAACAGTGGGGTCCTTTTACTAAGGTGCACTGAAAAATGGCCTGCGCTGATGTAGACGCATTTATTGGACGCAGGCAGGTCCATTTTTCAGTGCACCCTGCAGAAAAGGCCTTTTTGTTTTGCTGAAAATGGATGTGTGGCAAAATAAAAATCATTAGCTCGCGCACACTGCAGATTACCATCCAGTTAGCGCCACGTGGTAGAAAAATAAAAAAATATTTCTCCCACATATAATCGGGCGCATGTAAAAAATGGAATTACCGCCCGGGACACGCGATAGTTAGGCGGTAATTCCAAATTGACGCACGTTGGATGCGCGTAAGGACCTATCAGGCTCATTTTCGAAAGAGGACGCCCACCTTTCAACACAAATCGGAAGATGGGTGTCCTTCTCACAGGGTTGCCCAAATCGGTATAATCGAAAACCGATTTTGGGCGTCCGCAACTGCTTTCCGTCGCAGGGACAACCAAAGTTCACAGGGGCGTAGCAAAGGCGGGACTTGGGCGTTCCTAACACATGGACATCCTTGACCCATAATGGAAAAAAAGGGCGTCCCTAACGAGCACTTGGACGACTTTACCTGGTCCTGTTTTTCTTATGACCAAGGCACAAAAAGGTGCCCGAACTGACCAGATGACCACTGCAGAGAATCGGGGATGACCTCCCGTTACTCCCCTCAGTGGTCACTAACCCCCTCCCACCCCCAAAAAACATCTTTAAAATATTTTGTGCCAGCCTCAAATGTCATACTCAGGTCCATCACAGCAGTATGCAGGTCCCTGGAGCAGTTTTAATGGGTACTGCAGTGCACTTCAGGCAGGCGGACCCAGGCCCATCCCCCCCTACCTGTTATACTTGTGGTGGTAAATGTGAGCCCTTCAAAACCCACCTGAAATCCACTGTACCCACATGTAGGTGCCCCCCTTCACCCCTTAGAGCTATGGTAGTGGTGTACAGTTGTGGGGAGTGGGTTTTTTTGGGGGGGTTGGGAGGCTTAACACCGAAGGTAAGGGAGCTATGCACCTGGAAGCAATTTCTGAAGTCCACTGCAGTGCCCCTAGGGTGCCCTGTTGGTGTCCTGGCATGTCAGGGGGACCAGTGCACTACGAATGCTGGCTCCTCCCACGACCAAAGGGTTTGCATTTGGTCGTTTCTGAGATGGACATCCCTGGTTTCCATTATCGCCGAAAATCAGAAATCTAGGGATGACCATCTCTAGGGATGACCTAAATTTCAAGATTTGTATGTCCCTGACCATATTATCGAAACATGGATGTCCATCTTGTTTCGATAATACAGGTTTCCCCACCCCTCCATTGGGACGTTTTGCGAGGACGTCCTCAACAAAACTTGGGCGTCCCTTTCGATTATGCCCCTCCATGCGCCTTACTAAAAGGGCCCCAATATTAATAAGAAGTGTCAGAGTCAAGTGACTAATCTGTACTATGTGAGGAGATAAAACTCCTCAAGTACAAACAGAGACCAAGGAAATGTGATGGAAAGATGCTGAAAAACTATCCTAATTGTATTGGGCACCAGTGGCTTGATTAAAAGGAATTGACAAGTGCAATTCGACATGTCATCTATATATATTACACCTTATAAAAACTAGGAGGTGGCCTTCTTTGGAACAATGTAAAGTCAGAGGAGCAATAGCAGCCATTCAGAGAGGCTAAGATCATCTCCAAGAAAACACAAGGGCAAACGGTCTGCAAGCTCCAAGATGGAAAACAAACGAAGCAGATCGCAAAAACAAAACAGTAATTTATTATTAAAACCTGAAGTTATATATACATAGTCATAGTATGCACAAAATGAACGCACTGGGAGAGATTACATCATGAAGAATAGACAGAAACAATGAAATCGTTTCTGTGGGTAAAACAGTGCTTTACCTGTGCAAGTGGGTTTTAATAAAAACTGCCCATCTGATATACAGGTGAAAGTACATTTAAAACCAAATTCTATATACACTGCCGAAAATCATAGCCAAAAAAAAATAAATGCTATTCTATAAATGGCACGCCGAGCTGCGTGTCATTTATAGAATAGCACCTAGCAGCAGGATCTGTGCCTAACTTTTAGGCTTGAGGATTTACACCAACTGAAACTTGGTGTAAATCCCTGCTCCTCAATTAAGCATGGATCAGTCGTATTCTGTAACAGTGTGCGTAAATTTTTGGAATGCCCATGATCTGCCCATGCCCCTCCCCCCCTTTTCAGATCCATGTACAAGAATTTAGGCACACATCTTTATCGCCTAGCAAGATGTGTGCATAAATTCTAATTATCACCAATTAATCTTCAAGCGACTATGATAATCCACGGACTCAGCCTAAGCTGAACTACAGTAGGATGCACCTGTTTGTTTATTGAACATTTGATATGTTGCCATCTGAACAATAAAGAAAAGAAAAAAGAAGGAACACATCTCTGCAGATGGAAACCCAAGAGAGAATAGTGGAGCCAGAGGAGACGAAAGAAACTACCAGGCGATGACACCATATATTCCTTTTATTGAAACTTTAATGTTCATAGTCCTTTCCCGTTGATGAGGTAATTCTGTCATGCAAACATTCCTAAAGGTATAGGGCTCCCTTTACAAAGTGGTACTGCCGATTAGCACACACTAAATGTGAACAAGTCCATGGGAATTGAATGGGCTTCTCTGTATTCAGCCTGCTACTATCAGCAGCATCGCTTTGTAAAAGGAGCCTATAGTTTTTAGATCACTTCCATTTAATACTGTTATTATAATTATTAGAAAGTTGGTTGCTCTTTTACAATTTGCCATAATTATAAGGACCACGTATAGTAAATGGCACTCAAATTTGGGTACCAAAAAAATGAGCACTATTCAGTGTCTTTCTATATATTGCGGAGTTTAGCAGTGTCCAAATATTTAGGTTCCAGGTTACTGCAGTTCTGATCTAGCAACAACTCACAGGAACTTTGAGAGTGCAACCCCTGAGGCAGACGGTGTTCCCTGTCGAAACACAGCCCCGTGTCACGACTTGTGTAGCAGTGGTGCCTAATAAAAGAGATTTATATTCTACCCACCTGGCTACAAGTGTCTATTTGGCTCACCCCTATTTTGATTGTTCTACATGTAGGAGTTCCTTTTTCCTTTTTGGTTTTGTTGTGGCTCCGAGTTGGGCGCCATTTACAGAATAGCACTTAGCGTTGGGATCCGTGCCAAATTAGACATGTGGCTAATTTTGCATGCACAATTTTGAGCAACACTTTTAGAATTTGGTGGTAAATGCCTTCATAAGATAATGCTTGTAATGCATAACAGAGGAACAAATATATTTTTCAGCTTGATTTAGTGTGAAGTAAAAATTGTTTTTGTTAAGTGGTGTGACCAGTGAAGTACAACTCACATGTACGAGGTTTTAAGCTTTGGGAATTTTTGGTCTCATCTGAAGTAGGATATATTGTTTTCAGAGAAGACATATTAATGTGATGTTTACAAAGAGGGTTTTAAATTGTGGGTAATACTTATACAGCTTTAATTCTGAAGGCAAATGAGAATAATAGTTCTCATTCTGCTGCAGTAATTTAATAGCAGTTTGTGAGATAAATTATTTTAATTGTATTATACATGCCATAGTCATAGGATATTTTTCAATTTTTAGGCTGAGGAAACTGCATCGCTGTGCAATTTATTTTTCACTCTTAGTTTGGAACTTCTTAGGTAACAAAGAGATTTTATAAAATCTTGTCCTCTATCGGCAGAGGATTTATGACGTTAAGAAATACTGAGAAACATTGCAAATTAAGTCTGAGCTTATACTATATAATAAAATGCACCTCCAACGTTCTGAAGCCGAGAAAGTGAAGCCTTGAAGCATTCATGCGCTCTGTAAGGCTCCATCTCCTGAATTGACAACATGTAGTTCCGGGTACGTCACCTGCAGCACCCAACAACCGCACGACAGCAGCACGAGGCCCCGCCCCTGCCGCAATGCCATGCCCCCCCAGTTCACCGCCGCTCACCCTCCACCCCCTGAGGTCGCCACCGCTCCCCCCCTCCCAAACTTTCAAAGCTTCACTTTCTCGGCTTAACGTTGGAGGTGCGTTTTATTATATAGGATGTGCTCGGTGCTTTTCTGTAGCACATGGGGGGAATTTAACATATGTTGATTAAAGTGGAGGAGTGGCTGGAGGGGGGCAGAGGACAGAGGAGACTCATGGGTGGCTGGAGGGGGAGCAGGGGACAGAGGAGACTCGGTGGGTGGCTGGAGGGGGACAGGGACAGAGGAGCATCGATGGGTGGCTGGAGGGGGGGCAAGGGAAAAGGTAGAATCATTGGGTGGCTGGAGGGGGAGCAGGGGAGAGAGAAGAATCGCTGGGTGGCTGGAGGGGGGATAGAGGAGGCACACTCACACCCAGCAGTCTCACTCTCTCTCTGTTACACACACACACACTCGCACATTCACTCTCTCTCTCTCACACACAGTCAATCTCACACATACTCTATCAAGCATACACACTCCGAGGAAAACCTTGCTAGCACCCGTTTCATTTGTGTCAGAAACGGGCCTGTTTTACTAGTATCTTTATATTTGCTTGTGTTTCTCTCCTTCTTAAATATTTTAAATATTCCTTATTTATAAAAATGTCTTTATTATTTACATTTGTGTGTGTATACATATTTGATTTTTGTATGTATCTATGACAGTTTTTAAGTGTTTCATGTTGATTATTAATATATTTCTGTATAGCTTTTTTTGCCTTTGTATATACATATTTATATTTATCTGTAGTTTCTGTCTATATATTTTAAGACTCCTGATGCAGGCAGGTTGCTGAAACATGGTCGTGTTCGGTCAATGAACACTAGGGGTACAGAGTTTCCAAGGGGGCCAGCTTTTTCAGCGGGAGTTAAATGCCTCCAGCTCGTTCCACACTTCTGGCCAGCGCCACCCACAGCTCCGCCCTGGGACACCCTGATGGCAGCCTGTGGCACCAACTGTCACTTCCCCTTCCAGTGGCAGTAGGAGACACCTTAATAACATGTCATCTCCTGCCGCCGCTGGACCAGTCCCCCAGTTTTTATTATGAGACTGGTCCCGTAGCAGCAGGAGATGATGTTTTATTAAGGTGTCTCCTACTGCCGCTGGAAGGAGAAGCTGCTCAGCAGAGATCTCGGCTTGTCAGTGACTTGGCAGGTCTGGGGATATGGGTAATTCATTTGATATACTGTCTTTCTGTGGTACAACGAGCACAGTTTGCATATGATATGCAGGTACGTTCTTTGTCCCTAGTGGGCTCCTAATCTAAGTTTTTGTACATGGGGCAAAGGAGGGTTAAATGACTTGCCCAGGGTCACAAGGAACTGCAGGGTGAATCAAACCTGGTTTCCCTGGTTCTCATCCCACTGCACTAACCATTTGGCTATTTTGATAAAAGTTTTATGTGGTGGTATCTCCTGGTGGTTTCCTTAATTTTTTTTCGCCCCTTCCTTTTGAACAATGTACAGGGACATCAAGGCATTTTTCAAAAACAAACCCTAACATTTAAAGTAAGTAAGCTGGACCCCATATTGGAACCGGATTCCTATGGTCAGTTTCTTGTATGGTTTCAGTGTAAAGTAGTAAGGAAATTTTGCACAAAACAGTAACTGTAGAAAAACACATCTAAATACACTGCATCTGAATCAGAAACAAGTATCATCTGCCAAGCAATTCCCAAGGGTATATCAGAAATCTAGCATTGCTGGACAAAATACCAAGGACACTACTGTACATAGGGGGGGGGGGGGTCAGTTTTTTAAAGAATAACTTATTTATCATTTCAGACAGCAACAAGACTAGGGGACACTCAATAACTTCAACAGAAATCAGATTTAAATCAGGATGGTGGAGTTGGAAGCAGTTTTGGATGGAGTCAGAGTTGGGGTCGGTACAAATGTACCGACTCCGACTCTACTTCAAAATAAAACTTATAATACATCGTAAATTTAAATTTTATACTTTTATATATGTATCTTTGTCCTGGATCTAAAGCTATATTTACCAGTACTTTAGATCCAGAACAAAAAAATTAAAGCTAATATCAGTAAGAGTCAGAGCTGGAGTTGAAGGTTTGGTGTACAAACTCCAGAGCCCTGTTTAAAATAGATTGAAAATGTATTTTTTTACTCAACACGCTAACAGTGAATTTGTTACTGGAAGGTGTGGTCTAAGCAGCTAGTG